>NW_006263405.1:55366-60555 GCF_000469605.1 Apis dorsata
ATAAAGATTTAAATAAAGTTTTTTTTATGTGTACTTTTGATATCATATCTAATAGGTCATTTTTCAAGTACCATATCACCAAAATATTTTTAAATACATAAAAATATTATTAAAAAACTATAAAATGATAAAATAATATAAAATCATTCATTTAAAAATTATTAAAATTCAAATATATAATAATTTTGAAAAAACTATAGCAATTAAATATATTTTTAAATATTATTAAAAAATTATCAAAAAAAAAATCATCAACTTTTTTTATATTCACATCAATAAAAATTTATTGATAATTGATAATTGATTATTGATAAATATTGATTATTGATTTTATTTGTTATTAAAAAGATAAAAGAATAAAATATAATATCAGATAGAATATATTATAAATATATATATAACTATTGTAATTAATTGAGACTTTATTAATTTTAATAATTTTGATATTATCACGATCATTTTGAATATTTTTTGTTAAAGTCATTTGGCTTTAACTTTTGAGATTCATAAAAATTTTTAATAATTATATAAAATTTACAATATATATATATTATTGCTTGTAGTATTTGATAAATTACATATTCTTTCTGAATATCTTGTTAGTAATCTACGAAATGAGTTGACAAATGTATATATATCGAAAATGTCTAAGTTGTTATAGAAATAAGAAAATCATAGTTAATTATGAGTTTCAAAATATAATAATAATTACGATATTAATATATTTTCAATTAAACAAAAAATAATTATAAAATAATAACAATATATAATTTAATAAAATAAATAAATCAATGATATTAATTTAGACTTAATCTAGCATATATAATCTATAATCTATTAATATTTCTTTATATATATGATATATTAATCTAAATATATATTATAAAAATATAAATAAATATATATGATATATTAATCTAATGTATATATTAATCTAAACAAATTGCTATTAAACGATTTATGATAAAATATGTTTTATACTCAATTAATCAATTTAAATTTTAATAAATGAAATAATTTATATCATAATAAGTTATATAAAGCTAATAATAAATCTAATCTAATCTAACCTAATCTAACCTACTAATCTAATCTAACTTAATCTATTAATTTATTATAGATCTATAATATATTATATATATCTTTATTATTTAGATTATGTAGGATTATATAAGATTAGGAATGCAATCACTATTAGACGATCATCTAGACTAAAATGAATTATATTTTTAATTTAAATTAAACAAAAATATTTTAAAAATATTTCAAAATCTAATTATAAAATATAATTAAAATATAATTAAAAAAATTGTTCATAATGATGATTTTGAATTTCGAAGATATTAAAATCAGTGATATCATCTCTATCTCTATATAATTTGCTATGATAATTTAAAGAATAAAAAAAAATATTTATTACTATTAATTACTATTATTTACTAGAATTTAAAATACAAAGTATTTACTAGAATAAAAAATACAATTTAATATAACAAGTAATTTTTGAAATATTATTTCATCTTTATTATGAAATATTTTTAATATCAGAAAAAAATCAATTATTTAATTTATATATTTATTTAAATATTTATTTAAATTATTCTTTTATTTATTTTTAATTAAAATTATTTTAATTATTTATATATTTATTTAAATTATTCTTTTATTTTACTAAAATTCGAGTTATATATTTTTATCTAATTTATTCTTATTTATTATTTTTAATTTATATATATATAATTTTATTATAAATTGTTATAAATGTAATTTGTTATAAATTAAAACTATAAATATATCTAATCTCATAAATATTTACAAGAGAAATCTACACGTTATAAATATACACTTTTATAAAATAAAATATAATAATTTCTCCATTAAGAAAGAGAAGTATAAATATACATTTTTATAAAATAAAATATAATAAATTCTCCATTAAGAAAGAGAAGTATAAATTATTTTAGTTAAGATAATAATTCATTATTTTTAATTATCTTTAATTAAAAATTTAATTAGTATTTAAAATTTAAAAAAAAGAAATAAGTAAATTAACATCTTTATTAAATGCAATAGAAAAATTGAACACATTTGAGAATAATATAATTAGATACAGATTACAAATAAAAAGAATAGAATAAAAGATAGAATGAAAGTATTTTATAACTTAATAAAACAGTTAATAAAATAATCTAAATTGCATTTTAATATTTTGTTAGGAAACTATAACTAATTTTTCAACTCTTTATAATCATTATGAAATTGATTTCATATTTTCATAAAATTCTAACAAATCATTTTTTACAATATTTATATATATACAATATTTTACAATATTTTACAATATTCTTATTGTAAAGCAATTTTAATTTATTGAAAATGAATGAATTTAGAGAAAATGCTAATTTTTTTCTCTGATACATGTTTTTTATATTCTTATTATATGATCATAATATATATGATACAACATAATATAAGATTTTATTTATTTATTTAACAATAATTAAAGATCTATTTTTTATTATATATTTGCTTATTATATAATATTAAAATATTAAAATATTAATATTTGGTTTGAATTTGATATTGCAATAATGTTTGAATTTTTTTTAAACAATTATAAAATAAGCAACTCTTAGCTATACAAAAAGTATACTTTAGAATCATTATTTGGATAAAATTTAAAATTATTTAAAATTTCTATTTTTTGTTACAATTTATTTAATATTTTGCTTCTATATATTTAAATATCATCATTTGTATATTTATTCGCTAAATGAATATTAAATTCCTAGCACTAAAAAAGATATGCAACTTCCATTTGGGATTTCTGATAAAGTTCATTATTTATTAAAGACTTTTAATGTTCATTTTCTCATTGAATTTTCTTCAGACAATTATTTTTCTATCAAATGCACATATATTAAATTTTAACTTATTAAATATAATTTATAAAAATCTTTTTAAATTTCTTTGCAAATTCTATATACTTTTTTTTATTTTATCAATTGATATTATATTAAATTTGATTCAAACAACACATTTATTTATATTTATTATTAAATATTTAAATGATAAAATTATTTATTATTACATAAATTTTATTTTTCAATTTTAAATATCAATTTTGATGCATTAATGTAATATGCATAATATATAATTATTTATAGTAATTTTAATACTTCATTACTTATCTTGTGTATTTAACTAATTATTATTTTGTTTTCAATTTATTTGAATACACGATACTTTGTATCTTTTTATGTATTGCATAATTGTATATTTTATTAAGAATTTTAGAAATTTTAATTTTTTTTCTTATTATGATAATAAATAACTAACTCGCATTCTATTATAATCGTTTCAATTATTTTCTTTTTATTTCTACTAAAGCAATAAATACTTTTAAAAATATTTGAACATTCGAAGAAAAAAGAATCAAGATCAAATATTCTCTAACTTATCATAGTCATAAGATTTTAGTGATTTTTATTTACATTATTCTTAAATATAATTTTTCAATTAAAAAAAACTTATAATTATATTTATTTAATAAAAATGTGTTAAATAATTTTATTTTCAAAAATTTTTCATTTTTTTTTCAAATATTTTATTTTCAGAGCCGAATAAAATAGCATTAATTTCTTAAATAATTATTTATTATATGTTATTCTATTTATTTGGATACTTCACTTGATCAATAATACAAATAATTTATTATTATATAATTATTTATTCTTTTTAAAAATTATTTTATTTTATTTTTAAAAATTATTTTTTAATTCTCATTTTTTAAAATTATAAAAATTCTAATTGCGTGATATATATATATATATATACACACACAAAAGTATGCAATTTCTCAATTTTGAAAAATTTTAATTTTTAATTTTTTTTAAATGTATTAGTCTTATATATGAAGTTTAATTTGATATAGTTTTTATTAAAAATAATTATTAATATATCNTTTATTTTTTTTTAAATAGTTTATTATTATAATATTATTATAATAAATAATGATTTTTCTTATTGATTATATTAATATTTAATTCTACATTAATTTTTTTAATAAATCAAAAAATAAGTATTTATTATAGAAACAAATTTCAAATAATCATTTTGAATATATTTCCATAGATTTCTGAAATTAAGTAAAAATATTAATAAAAAATAAAAATATATTATTTTAAAATAAAAATAAATTAGAAAAATAATAAATAGCAAAGAAATAAATAATAGCAAATAGCCTTTTGAATTAAAAAAAAATTATATAAATATCTCAAATTATATAACAATATATATAACAACTTTTAAAGATAATAATTTACTTAAATTTTCAAGATATATAAAAATTGATGAAAATAAACAATTTTCATTAACATTGAAATATTAAAGATACTTCTTAATATATTTTTAGAATATTTATGGAATATTTTCTATTTAAAATCACAATGAATTACAATGAATTAACTTGTAAAATTTTATTCATTTGGAAATATCTTATATATTTATTAAATAAATCATTTAATCTCATTGTAAAATCATTAACATAAACTGAATTAAATACTTTTCACACTTTCAATTTTCATTATATACAAATATTTAACATTTAATTAAAATATCATAAAATGTTTAAAATACTAAACTTTATAAGTATTCCTTATTCAGATTTTTATTCAGATTTTCTATTAATTATTTTAATAAAATATTTTAATAAAATTCTTATAGCTTAAAATTAATATTAAATGAATAAATATATAATAGATATAGATACATACAATATAATATATTTAATAATACTCAAATATACAGAATGAAAAATATTACAATCATAATGTTGAAATTTGAAAAAATTTAATGCAATTATTATAGTTAAATAACCTTATATTTAAAATTTAAGAATTATTATATTTAAATTATCCTATATTATAGCACATAAAATAATATAAAATCTTTACAAATTCTTACATTTTCAAAGTTTTTATTTTTTTCATAACATATTTATTTATATGACATATTTATCATATACATATATATCATATAAAAATTTAAAAAATTAATACATTAATTATATGATTTAAATTATATATTAATATATTAATATATAATATAAAAATTAATATATTAATTATATATATCATCCTCTATTTAATTAATAAATAATTATTAGTTATTATATAATTGAACATAAA
>NW_006263405.1:61731-63142 GCF_000469605.1 Apis dorsata
ATATATATATATAAATTATACATATATACTATTTTCACAATTATTATATATAACAAATTAAATTATATAATATTTAAAAAAACAAAATAAAATACAAAATAAATAAAAGATTTTTAATCAAAATAAGAAAATTATAATAGATGCTATCATACCTCAATATTTCCCATTGTCTGAAATGCTGTAAATACCAGCATAAAGCCACAACTCAATATTATCACATTTAAAAAACTTCTATCGATTATCATAATGAACTCGTTGATTCAAATATATCAAAGAAAAAAAAATACTTTGCGTACGTTTATTTATTTATTTATTTATTTCGTTATTCGAAATCGAATATCAATAATAAACATATGGTTATGTTACAATGTAGATAAGAAACAAAATTCTGTCAACGAATGATTGCTAATAATATATAATTTTCTTTGTCCATAGTTGCCATGATTTGAAGTCATCGTAAGTATGATAAACAGATATGTTATGATAGGACAAATATCGATATATCGATAATCCCTATAGTTTATACTAATCTAACCACAATCATTAAATACGAACTATAATGTTAAATTTGGCAACATTGCATTTCTAAACTACACTTTAGCATTGCGATAAATTGAAATACGGAGTATAAAATGTTTTTTAAAAAAATTAGTCTAAATATATGATCTTTTTGATTAATTATGTTTCAATAATGCATAAATATTATTATTATAAATAAAAATAATATTTATAAATATTATAAACATAAAAATAATAAAAAAATTGCTAATGCTATACTTGTATTTAAAATAAAATATTTACGTTGATTTAAGTAAATATTTTAGTATAAAGAAAATTTGAATTATTTCATAAACAAAATTACAATTTTAAAAATAAATGATCAAATATATATTAATAAAAATGAATTAAATAAATTGAAAAAAGAAACTCTATTTTTACAAGATTTGGATATACAAAAAACATTTGATGTACAAAAACAATTAAACTATTCAGTAAAATATAAGTAATAGAAGCATTTTATAATATATATTTTTTGTCAAATAATTACCTATTTTTTTTTCATTTTTTAAAAATTTAAAACCATTAAAAAAAATAATTGTTTGATTTAAAAATAGTATTAAAATTTTTTTCAAGAAGACTAAGCGCGGTATCATTAATAATTTATAAAATCTTAACAAAGTAAAATATATATATAAGAGATATTGTATGAATCTATTTTTATTTATTATTTTTAATTTTATTTTAATTTAATTTAATTAATTTTCTATTAAGATAATCTTTAATTATGTGATATACATACAAAAAAAATTAAAATACATAAATATATTATATTTACGTTATTATATTAAATAATTTTATATAATTTTATACTAAACTAATTTTATTGTATTATTATATACGTGTATATATA
>NW_006263405.1:63859-65771 GCF_000469605.1 Apis dorsata
AAAAAACTATTCTGTTGAATTGAATTGAAAAATCTTGTATTTAAGTTTTTATTCACCAATAGAATATATGATTATATATGTATTTATGTAAAAAATGTATTTTATGATATCCTATCTCATTTTCAAATCTTGAATAAGTATCAGAAGTAAACTTATCAAAACTTTTATTTTGTAATTACTAATTATAAATAAATAATTTTTCTTTAGACATTTGTATATTGTTTTTATTATTTTTTATATTAATAATTACAATAAATTAAAAAATTATAATAAATAAATAAAAATAAATAAATAAAATATATATATTCAGACTTAATTATAATGACTAAATTATATTAAATTTTATAAATATTTACAATATTTACAATATTTTTATATTGTTTTGAAAATAAAAACTTTCATAATTATTGTCTATATGTGACATCACATACATAAATGATTTCATTTTGCATTAAGGCAATTATCTAAAACTATATCTATAAATAATGATCTAAGGTCTGAATTTTCCGAATTTATTCTCATCGATTTTTATTTAAAAAAGGTTTATTGTATTTGTTATAGACTGTGCTTCGATCAATCAAGTTATTAGAAGTTACTTAAGATATTCAATATTTTTTGCGATTTCATTAAAAATAAAAAAATATTTACTTTTAAAATATATTATAAATATAAAGAAATTATTCAATACAATTATATATATATAATTATTATAAACCTTAATGCAATATTATGGATAACAGCATTTTCTATATTATATTAATTTGATTTTTCTTCTTTTCCTAATAATTGGTAATGTAATAATTGGTAATCTTGTTATACTTAAATATTGTCAGTTGGTATTACATTTTAATATATATATAATCAGCAAAATTTCGTATTATCAAAGAATATTAGCTATTTATAAAATTTATTGAATCTTATGATATTATAAAAATTTAAATACAATTGGATAATGAACATTTAAAATTAGAAATAATGTGAAAATTTTTTATTTATTCCAAAAATAAAAAAAAAAACATTGAAAAGCAAACAATTTTATCTTTAAATGAAAAAAAAAAATGCATATTATATTATTGGAAAATTAATATTTTATTTTATTATATTAATATTATTATTTAATATATTATTATATATAATATATTATATTAATATATTATAATATTAATATTTTATTATTTTGAAATATAGTAATGAGTAAAACATTTATCTACTTATATGTGAAAGAATTTTACAAAGTATGTAAAATTACAGATTTGTTTTGTCTTTTATGGGCCAAGCCCATATAAGCTTTTAAAATCATTTTTTTTATTAATTATTCCTTTTGAATATTTTCCAAAAAGATAATAAAATTAATAAAACAAAACATCATAAAATGTATATAAATTTTTAATTTTCTCAAAAATTTTATTTTAATAGATGTATTTGAAACTAAACTCATATAAAAAGTCTTAAACATAATCTTATTCTATTAGTTGAAAAAGATCAATCTAAATAAAATATAATTTTATCTTATCAATTGAAAATGTATTAATAGAGATTCATATTAAAGATTTTAAATTTGTATTTTACATTTGTTATTTAAATTTTTTATATTATATTTACATATTTGTGAAACTTCGTATATTTATTTAAAAGTATAAATATATTTTTTATATAAATATAAGAAATATATTATTCAAAATCATGATTATAGATTCCATTCTAGTTTTATTCAAAACTATCATATTTGTAAATCATTGAATACAGATTAAAAATAAAATTTTAAACAATATATATTTTATTTATATAGAAATAGTTAGCTTTCTGTTTTTATTGAAAAAATAATAAAAATTTTTTCATTCTTAATTATTATTATATATATAATATATTATTATATATATAAAGTTTTGGTAAATAATAATTTATTTTTTCA
>NW_006263405.1:66191-71894 GCF_000469605.1 Apis dorsata
TTTTTTTTAATTTTTATTTTCATATTTATTTAATTATTTATTTTTAAAAATTTTGTTCACAAAAATAATTTAAATTTATAACACTAATATTTGCTTAAATCAATATAAATATTTGAAATATAAATTATAACAATCTTAACAATCTTAAATTTAATCAAAGTTTATATTTGTATTTTATCATTTTTGCTATTCATATATTATAATAATATTTATATATTTTTACAAATTTTCACATAATAATAGAAAAATTATAAGATTATTACATTTCACATATTAATAGAAGAATGTATATTTAAATCAATTTTCTAAAAAAAATTTTATTTCATCTTCCTATTCTTCATATTCCTACTACAACATTAAAATAAAACTCATGTTTTGAGTGATTTATCAAATTCAGAACTTATCAGATTCATTTTCACATTTCAGATTATACAATAATAAGTTATGAAATTTGTCAATATAAATATTTAAAAAAAAAAAAGAAGATAAAAAAGAGAAATTAGTATTAGAGTAAAATTTTAAAAATATTAAAATTTATTGAAAAATGAAATTGTTTATGTAATGCAATAATTGGACACAAATTTTATATCTTAATGATTGAATATAATCTGTACATATAATAATGTATAATAATATTTTTCTTGGTGTATATATTTTTATATTTTTTAATATTTTTTATCTTTAATTTCAAATTAAATAAGAGCACTGATGTTTATTTTTATAATATTGCTATATTAATCTTATCAATTACTAATAATTGGTTCAAATAGAATGAAGAAATAAGTATTATTGTTAACATATAATTCATGAATTAACAATTATATTTAATTAACAAGAATGAAGAAATTAGATATTAATTATAATTATAAAATTTAATATATTTATATATATATATATATATATATACATTTTTTCTGAAAAAAATATATTCAATGTATCACTTATATATTTGATAATAATAATATAAAAATAACAAATATATTAAAATTTTCATCTAATTATATTAATATTTATTTTTCTTATAATTGTTATTAGAATAATATGTAATGATGTATAATAGAGAAATAAAGTTCAAAAATTTGCTATATTGTGACAATTATTCAGATTTCATAATAATACATTTTCATAAAGATTTCATAAAAATAATTATTTTAAATTTCCCGCTTTTGAAATGATTTTTCATTCTAAATAAAATCTACTAAGAAATAAGAATGGCTGACTATTAAAAGTAAAAACTCGTTGGTTGTCCCGTTATCAAATTTCTTGATAAAAATCTAAAAATCTAATTAAAAGAAAAAGCAAAATTAATAAATGAATGAACTCATATTAATGAATGAACATAATAAAGTCATTGTTTGGTTCTTGCGTGCATCGAATAACCAATAATGAACAAGAATATAAAATGCCGCGATTAAAATTTCTGAGATTTTGACACGTTTACAAATTCAAGATTCAAGTAATTAATCTGAAAATTTTTTTTAGAAGTGAAAATTTATCCATATTATAAAAGAATATACTGATCAGAATCATAGAGGATGTGAGATCATTGTACAAACATTATGACGAATTACTGTCTTTATAATAATGTGATGGATTCTTTTTATTTTTTATTATGCATTTCTTTAATATCGTATGATTATATTAATTATGTGTATTTGTGAACATTATTGTGATTAACAACTGACAAGTGATTATTTAGAAGATTAAAGTATAATTTTATTTACATAATAAACATTTGGTGCTTATCAATCATGAAGAAACAATTTTTCAGAGTTAAACAGCTCGCTGATCAAACATTTTCTAGGTAATTATTTTACAATTTCATTTAAATTTCTGAAAAAATTATAATATATTTTATTAATTATTATTAGTAATTATTTATATATGTTAATTTTCTTATATCATGATATTTCACTCATATCAAATGCTTTTTTAAACAAAATATAAAATTAGTATAATGTTTTTGTATTTCATAATAAAAAATAAACATTTTTATTATTTCTTATGATTTTAAGAATAAAAGTTTGAATAATAAGTAATCTTAATAATATTAAGATACTTTAAGATAATAGAGGCATCTATGAATACCAAAATAGCTTATAAATCAGACGATTTTAAAATGGATTGATTTTAAAAAAATGTATTTTATCTTAATTTAAATATATTAATATATAAAATAATTAAATATAATGTTGTTTCTATAGAGCTGGCAAAACAGAAGTGCTCACAGATGATTTACAAGCTGCAGACAAACACGTAGATCAAATCCGATTGGCCCTCATTGGATTAAATAAGAGACTTGGTAATCCACCAAATCAAACTATAACACAAGATCCTGCTCTTAAGGAGAAACGATTGGTAAAATTAATAAAATTTTTATATTAAATATGATTACAATAATTTTCTTTTAATTATTCTTGATAAATTATAAAATTTATAATATTAATTATAAATTAAATTTATAATATTAATTATAAAAATATAAATTATAAAATTTAATATATTTAATGCTAATATATGTATAAAATTTCAAAAAAATAATTATACAAAATTTATATTCTTTATATATTTTTTTATTTTTTTAAAATATTCATTTTTCAGAAAAAGTGTCCAGAATATATATTGGGACAAACAATGTTAGAAAATGCTCCTGAAGATGGTCTTATGGGTTTTACTTTATCAGAATGTGGCCGTGCACAAATGCATTTAGCAAATGAAGCAATTGAACATGAAACAAAAGTTGAACAATATGTTGCAATTCCTCTTCAACATATTTTAGATACAGATGTACCAAATATATTAAAGCATAAAAGAAATTTAGCTCGATTAATCTTGGATATGGATAGTGTGAGAACAAGATATCAACAAGCTAGTAAACATAGTGCTAGTAAGAAGAAATTTTAATTTGTTTTGTAAATTATATTGTAATATTTATATTTAAGTTTTTAAATTAATATTATATAAAAGGTTCAGGTGCAACAAAAGTAGATAATTTAAGAGAAGAGTTAGAAGAAGCTGAAGCTAAAGTTGAACAGTGTAGAGATCAATTAGCAGCAGAAATGTTTCAACTTATGTCACGGGAAACTGAATTAGCACACACTATTATACAATATATAAAACTTCAAAGAGCTTATCATGAAAGTGCACTACATTGTCTTGAAGATCTTATTCCAGGATTAGAAAGTTATATTAGTAAGTTAAACTTAATTATATTTATAAGCTTGTTATTATTGTTATACAAGATGGTTTATAATTTATGATACTTAATTTAAAAATTGATTATATCACAAATAATGAAAAGAGTTCATATAAACAAAATAAATAAATAAAAGATTTGCCTTATTCAATCTTATTTATGATGTATAACAAATTTTGTATTATTGAATTACTTTTACAAAAAATATTCAAATTTTTTTATTCTCTTTATAAATATTTTTATTTTGTACAAAATAATTACATTTGTTGTATCAATAATTGAAAAAATAAAACTAAGAAATGAAAAAATAAAAAATGAAAAGAAAAAATAAGTAATCAAAATGATCAAAAATAAAAATCAACTTGGGGATTTAAATATATTTATTGATAATTCAAAAGTTATTAAATAATTAATTGAAAAATTAATTGTTATATATCATTTTCAAATTTAATTGATAAAATCAAATGTTTTCTTGAGCCTTCTAGAAAAATCCAAATAGCAGTTTGTAGCTAATGGATTTATTGATGTTTTATATTCTTTACTAATATACTTTCAAGTATTGTCTGATTTTCTCTGCTACTGTATAGAATTTTGAAATTAATCTGATATTGTATTTCTCACAAATTATGATGTATTTAAGATAGTTCTTGAAATGATAAATTGAAGATTTTTCTGATATTTGATTTATATCCCAGATTTGCAGTCCATATATCTATATTGGTTTTATTATAGTTTTATAAATCAGAAATTTGTGTCTAATTTGGATCTTTTCACATATGTAAGCCAGTACATACTTTTTCTATATTTTTATTTGCTTGATTTTTTTCTTGTATGTGTTTTTTTCATTTACTATCTATCTTTAATTTACTATCTAAATGAAGATCAAGATATTTAACAGATTCTATTTGGTGAATTCTGAATTTTGAAAGCTGATTTTGGAAGTTGATTTCTTATTAAGCATAAAGATGATATGTGAGCATTTAGTTGAATTTATTTTGATTTTATTGTCTTATGACCAGTTTTAAATCTTTTTTAAATGATTTTGTAATTTTCTTGTTGCACTTTTGATATTTTTGTGTATAGAAAGTATCTGCAAAAATATATATAAAAATATATATTTCGATATCTGATTTAATTGGTATATCAACAATAAAAAGTAGAGCATAGGTTCAAGGACACTTTCTTGTGATACTCTAGCATGAATTTTTGTAAACAATGAAGTTGTATTATTAATCTTGACATAGAAAGATATGAAAAGATAACTATGCAGATATTGAAGCTGTAAGAATTAGTTGAAAGAATTTTTTTAGTAATCTTCTATGCCAAACTTTATCAAATATTTTTTCTATATATAAAAAGACTATTGCAGTATTTATCTTTCTTATATACATAATATTCAAAAAAATATTCAAAATAACTGAGTATTTTGCTTTTTCTAGCAAGCTTATAAATTTATCATGAATCTGATTATCCTTTGATTAAATTCTAATGACATGCTTTTTATATTTTATAGTATTTTAACAGTTTCTATAGTATTTAAATATTTATATATTGCATTATATATACAGATTTTAAATTTATAAGTAAAAATTCAATGATTATAAAATTCAAATTAAATAAATTAGAAGAAGATAATTATATAATAAGAAATCTTTATGTTTGATTCATTCATTTGAAAGACATTAAAAATTGCAGAAAATTCTGCTTTATTTACAAAATTTTTTATAATTTTAAACGAACAATTTTTTTAAATAAACAAAATAAAATATAGAATATACATTTATATGAACTTTTTTTCATTATTTTTGAATATATAATCAACATTCAATTTTGAAATAAAAAAAAAAATTTGAAAGTTTCATGAATTATAAAACATATCATATAATAATAGTATATAATCATTTTAATAAATTAAAAAATATATAATATTAAAAATATATTAAAAATATAAATAGTTTTCAATTATGCATTTTATAATTATATATAATACGCATTATTAGTTATTATTAATTATTGATATAGTATTTATTAGAAAAAAATATTTAATCATAAATTCTAAAACAATTCTAAAATTAATACTTTTAGTTTCAAATATAATTTTATATTTTTTTGTAGGGATAATTTATTAATTTAATTTATTTATTCAAATAATAAATGAAAAATTATATATTTGATATATGATATATTAGAAATTGTGATACAACGCAATTAGAAAATTTATATATATTGATTTATAAAGAAAGAATATCAAAAAAAATTTATAAAAAAAAGATTAATAATAATAATAAAATATATTTTATTATTATTGAAGAATGAAAAAATAAATAAATTTTTTCTTAATATATTTTTCTTTTTTGGATATTCATTTTATGATATTATCATAAATGATATTATTATATTATATTTTTAAATTTAATCTTTTATATTTAATAAAATTATAATTTATTTTAAAGAAAAGTTGATTTTAAAATCTATATTTTCTAAACATATTTTGCTTGTTTCAATAA
>NW_006263405.1:71962-79190 GCF_000469605.1 Apis dorsata
TATAAATTATTTAAGTTTTAGATACTTATCTCTTAATGCTATTTGATTACTTACTTTTTATTGATTTTTTATTGATTTAATTTTTATGGTAAATATAGATTTGATATAAAAAAAAATTAACAGTTAGTTAAGAAGAAATTATTATAATATCTTTAAAATATATCTTTACGAATATACTATAATATCTTTACGAATAATTAGAAAATAAAAAATTGTTTTTAATTTATTTTAAATATTTTTAAATTTAATCAAAATGTTAAATTTCTAAAATTGTGATTATTTAGTTATATATAAGTTATATATTAGTTATAATAGTTATATATATATGTAAAAATATATAATAAAAAAATTTGAAGCTTTTTGTCATAAATATTTTATATTTTTATTTATTTTATATTTCAAAATATATTAAAATCTTGTTCAAAATAGTTTTCTTTAAATATACTTTTAAATATACTTTTAAAAGCGTTTTTTCCAATTTGTAAATACATCATTATAAGCTAATTTCTGAATTGTTTTCAGCAAACTTTTTTTGATTTGATAATTATTTGCGTACCTGTTGCATAATAAATATATAACCATTTATGACATTGTTAATTGTGTTAAATGTTCTTAAGAATTTTTAGTATGACATTTGCTATAATGTTTATAGCCATCTTTAATAAATTTATCAATGATTTCTTTCTATTGTTATGTTTAAACAAGTATTGAAAAAAAATTTTTTGAAACAAAAAAGAGAAAATTTTGAAAGTAAAATATTGATTGAAGAATTGATTTCTAAAGATGAATTTGCAAGTTAAAAAAACATTTCCAGCAATGTATAAGAAAGAATATTTTAAAGATATTTCATTGTAAATTCTGTTATCTTTTGAAATAAACAATTTATGACAAAAGTTCCAGAATTTATTATTATATTCTATATTTAACAAATTATAGAAACAGTATAGCAATATTATAGTAACTTTTTAAAAATACATAATTATAATATTAGTTATTGTAATATATAATTATAAAATATACATTATATATTACATTTATTATATACATTAATATATATAACAAATAATTGAAAATATACTAAAAACTAAACACAAAACAAGAATTAAATATTTTTATATAAAATTTTTTATTTATTTATACT
Organism: Apis dorsata; assembly: GCF_000469605.1. Classification (NCBI taxonomy): domain Eukaryota; kingdom Metazoa; phylum Arthropoda; class Insecta; order Hymenoptera; family Apidae; genus Apis; species Apis dorsata. The sequence goes on from NW_006263405.1 coordinate 73,104, forward strand.
TTTAAAATTTATTCCTTGCAATTTTAAAAATTATATATTTTAAAAATAATATTTCTATCTCAGATTTTTCAAGAGTTAATGATTTATTAAATAGAAAAATGGATGGAAATTTGTTCTAGATGGAAAATTGTTCTAAAATAAAAAGGAAATTATATGATTCATTTTTAAAATTCAATTTTAAAAAAATATATAGGTTTTGAATTATATATAAAAATAATGGATTTCATGTTCATTTGAATATTCATTATATAATTCCATTTTATAATTACAGATGATAATGAAATGAAACCAGTTTATGGTTATCCTCTGGAAGAACATCTCAGAGTCACTAATAGAAAAATTGCATTACCCATTCAATTATGTGTATCTGCATTATTAAGATTAGGTATAGAAGAAGAAGGTCTTTTTAGAATAGCTGGCGCTGCATCAAAATCACGACGAATTAAATTAAGTTTAGATGCATGTTGTCTTACATTACCAACTGCTCTAGAATATAAAGATCCACATGTTATTGCTGGTGCATTGAAATCTTATCTTCGAGAATTACCAGAACCTCTTCTAACATACAAGTAAATATAAATATATATTTATTAATTATATTTATTAATATAAAATTAATATTACAAAAATATTATTATAATAATAATATATTATAAATATTATTATAATAATAATTTATTATAAATATTATTATAATATATAGATATTATAAATATTATTATAATGAAAAAAAATAATATTATATTCATGTTTTTATTTTATATTAAAGATTATATCCTGAATGGATGGCAGCTGCAAAAATAACACAGAATGAAACAAGATTAAGAGCTCTTTGGGAAGTGTTACATAAATTACCATCAGCAAATTTAGAAAATTTACGGTTCCTAATCAAATTTTTAGCTATACTCACTAAAAATCAAGATATAAATAAAATGTCACCACAAAATATTGCAATTGTGATTGCACCTAATTTAATATGGAGTCCACAAGAGGATGTAAATACAATGGTGTAAGAATCTATTTTTTTGAATAATAAGTAAAAAATATATTATTTATTTATATAAATCTTATAATTAATTATTAATTAATAAAACAAATTATAATATACAGCCATATTGATACTAGTATTAATGGTCTAGAAAAAAGATTTTACATCAAAAAATAAGTTGAAAATATAAAATAAAATTTTTTTATATGTTTTATTTTTAAGAAAAATCGATTTTAAATATCTGCAGAACTCGATTATGTCCTAATTATATAAATGCATTTGATTATGTTTTGATCTAATATATCTCATTATAGGTTACTTTTTTAGTTCAAATTTGTGTTTATTGTATTGGATAATCAAGAATTTATAATAAATTTTATTACTTGATAGAAATTTTGTTAAATATATAAATATGCTCTAAATTTCTATCATGTTTTTTTTTCATTGGTTGTTCTTACTTTAAATATAAAATTAATTCTTTCTTTTAATTAATCAAAACTAATAATTTTAATTTTTAATTTTAATTAATAATAAAACTAGCAATAGAATAAACAATTGATTTAATATGAATTTGATCCAATAAATAAAAATCAAATGATGTGAGGAAATTGTAGTGAAAAAATTAAATTCCATCATAAGTAATCTAAGTTTTAAGAAAATCAGATCAATTATTTATAAAGAAATTCTAAAGAAAGCAATGATTAATATTTTCAATGATTTTTGTAATAATAAAATTTATTTATATAATAAATTAATATAATAAATTAATATTAATAATTTATAATAAATTAATTAATAATAATTGTGTTCTTAATTATCCAGTATAATAAACACAAATCTTAATTATTATTATAATAAGCACAAATCTGAACTGAAAGAATACAGCGATAGATAAATTAGATCAAAATAATTAAGTGTATTCGGCAAATATTTAAAATCAGTTTTCTCGAAAACAAAATATCATGAAAAAATTTTGTTATTATTTTTGATTTATTTTTTGATATATAATTATCTCTTTCAGATTATACTTTTAGCTACCGACTATCTTATATAAATTATTATATATATAGAATGTTAATATTCGTGAAATATTTTGGAAAAATTGATCTATATATTAAAACAAATTCAAAAATTAGTATACAAAATAGATTATAATTTATTTATTAAATTATAATCGATGTTTGCATTAGATTAAATGAGACAAAGTGAGATAGTTTTAGTTTAGTCTCTGTCATTATTGTTTTATTTTATTTTGATCTCAATTTATTCAACATAAATTTTAATTGTTTATAACTTAATAAATATAATATACTTAAAAAATAATATACTTAATAAATTATTTTTTATGCTAACTTTTGTTCTGTTTTGATCTCTAATCGATTTTTCAAAAAATAAACATAATGTATGAATGTATAATTTCTACCAATATAATATTTATTATTTCAGAATGAATATGAGCACAGCTAATAACTCTAGTCTTATAGTTGATCAATTGATTACATATGCAGATTGGTTTTTTCCTGGTGAAATAGATTTTGATCGTGATTTAGAAGTTGGTATTATAAATGGTTCAGAAAATCAAAATATGAATATTCGCCGTTGTATCTCTAATAGTAGTCTTAGCGATCATGGTGAAAGTCCTCCACAAGGTAGTCCTAAACCTGCAACTCGTAGGAAAAACAAACCAGCTCCAACTCCACCAAATAATACTACTCCAGATAAACATGATAAAAAATCTGATGATAAACCACCGCCTACACCTGATAAACCACCTAGACCTTTAACATCAGCAACTCTTAATCGTAAAATTCAAAAACATGAAATAATAAATATTGAATCAATTACTAAACATGACAATAGTACAGAAAAGCAAGATGGAAGTTCAGAAATAGAAGGTAAACAATATAATGAAACGAATGCACTAAATTCTTCATCTTTTAACTATTCAGAATGCATTAATGAAGTACAAGAAGATTTACATAATGCAAATATTGAAACTGAAAAAATTAATCAAGAAACTCAAAGATATGAAAAAAATATAAAATATGTTCCTATTGCTCTTGAAAGAAATACTATCGAAAATATATTGTGCAATAAATCTGTTATGGAACTTGAAAATTCAGAAAATTCTACACATAAATTAAAAATAATACCAATTGAAAGACCACTTCCTTCCACAATAGAAAGACGTAGACCAATAGCTGCACCAAGAAGTATAACTAATATAGTACATAATACAGGTAAATAAATATTTTTATAATTTTTAAGAAAATATATAATATGAAATTTTTAACATATATTTTAATTTAAAAGAAGAAATAGTTGAATTACGAAAGAAGTCGGATAATAATCCTATTTGTACAAGTACACTTGACAGAAGTAGTAAACCAGCGATACCAGAACGTCCAGCTGGATTAATTAGACCTTCAAGCCTCATTAAACAACAGCCACGTCACAGTAATGAAAACTTAGATTCTGAAACAGGGGTGAGTGTTAGGAGTTTTCAAGTATTATTCATTTTCAGTATTGTATGTAAGATAATTCTTTAAAATAAATGTAGTTACTGCCAGTGGACTCAACAAATATCACTGCCTGGATATTGCATTTTGAAATACAATAACGTAAGCTATAAATAAAGTGAAGAATCCAAACGTGTTAATAATTACTTTTATTTAAAATGTCAAATTGCATAATAATTTTTCATAATTATTAATATTTTTTTCCTTTTTAATAATCTATAGCCTTTAACTTTGGAAAGAGCTCATGTATATTCAGTGGACAAACAACAGGTCAGTATAATACAAGTGCGTGGAAATGGCAATGTGTTCTGCACCTCGGGCAACAACAATGGCAACGCGGCTTCGAACTTACAGAGAAGCCCCAGTGTAGGTAGTCGACCTTCATCTATGTCCTTGTATGGTGAACGACCGGAAAAGCCAGCTAAATTAAATGCTCCAGAACAAACAAAAGCTCATGTGCGAACAAGATCAGAAGGAAATATTATCGATGTGCAAACTCAGACTGAAACGGTAGTAGTTGTTAAAACTTCACCTCCACAACCTGTTCCGGCTTCTCCAAGATTTCATCAAAGGCCTCCACGGCCACAACCACCGCCTCCACCTCCACCCACCGCACGAATTAAATCAGAACATGAAAGTACTAATCTTTAGGATTAGCTGTAAAAAAGTGATTATTAGATTTATAAGAGAACTTTATAAGAATTAATATTTTTAAAAAAATGAATACTATATATTTCTTATAAAATAATATAAAACTATGAAAAATTTCTGATAAAATAATACAATATCTCATATTTAAGTATTATGATTTTGAGAATTAAAATTGATAAGATATTTAAATAAAATTTCATTTTAACTTTCTAAAATTATGCAGAACATAAAATATATTTTTTTCTATATTTTTAAATGTTGGTAAATAACAAAAGCAAAAAATAAAATTTAAAATTAAACATTTCTAAATCCTATTAATTAAAAATTAAGAAATTATGCCTAATTTCCATATTTAATTCTAATATTTTTGCAGTTTATTAATTTTTATAATATTTTTATAATGTTGAAAATGATATATTATAAAAAAATTGGTTTTAAATTAATGTATATATTTTTAAACATATAAATTTCAGTATGGTTATTATGTAATACAAAATGAAACACATTTGGAATTATAATATATTTATGTTATTTATTTGTATCTATGGAATATATTAAATTCTAATGCATTTAATAAGATGATTACTTATAAAAGAATATAGAGAAAGGATGAATTCTTTAAATTAGTTTTAAGTTATTAAAAATAATAATTTTGAATAAAATAATATCAATTAACTTCAATGTAAATAAATAAATAATTTTTGCGTGTATTTGTTTTACAAAATAACAATACTGTGATATAGAACTTATAATAGAAAACAATATAATACAAAACAATATAGAATTTATAATACTACCAAAAATTATAACATGTTCAATTTTATTATTTAGCATCATTTATTTAGATCAAATAATGTTTACTACAATTATCTAATTGTAAAAAACTTATTCTAATTAAAATTAAAATATTATTTTAATATATTAAATATAAAAATTGTTTTATATTTATTTATAAATGAAATATTTATATTGTGAATATTTTCAAAATTTATTTACAATATATTGAATTAATAAATTACATTTTTAAAATATTATTATATTTAATATTAAATTATATCATGAAAATACACATAGAATATTTTTTAATATAATAGTAAATGTATGCATTGATAAATATATTGTATATAATAATATATTATATCTTTATATATAATTTTTTTTTTTTAAATATAATAATAATAAATTTAATTTCATATTTTTTTTCTTATATGAAATCACCTGTATATTAAAATTGCAATTTAGCAAATTCTATTTAAACAAAATTGATTAAAAAAAAAAAATAGTAAATATTTATGTAATATATAATTTTAAAAAATTACTTCATATTTTGAAATAAAAGAAATAACTTGATATCAATAGGTATGTAGAAAATTTTTTATATTTTAATTTTTTTATTTATTTAAAAAATATTTAATTTATAAAAAAAATAATTTCATCACACTATTTAGAAGATTTATAAATTTTTTTTTGTTTTATATATAAAAAAATTAAATCTTATTAATTAAGGTTTATTTACATTTATGAAAATAATATATATTTTATAATTATATTTTGCAAAACTTTTAATTTATTTAATACAAATTTTGATTAAATACAAAAAAAAAACTTGTATTTTTTTCTCTTTATATAAAAAATAAAAATTATTACATACTTAAATAAATTCCCTAAAGATATTAATGAAATTATATTATATAATTTTTATAAGATATTTATAAAATATTTGTAAAATATTATAAACATTTGATGATATATGTTAAATAAAGAATTTTAATGTATAATANTAATGATATATTATAAATTTTTTTGATATAACAGATTATTTAAACTTATTAATTTTTATATTCTTTTTTTTTAATAATATATTTACATGACTGATATATATTAATTATACTAATGAATATACTTTAAATAAAAATAATACAACATTAT
>NW_006263405.1:79434-82354 GCF_000469605.1 Apis dorsata
AATTATATTATGTTATAAATCATATATTTATTTTATATTATTTATATATAAGAAATATTTAGACTATAAATTTAATAAAAGTTATTTAAGAATCTGTTTGTACATAAATAAAAAAATTATAAAAATAGAATTGTAATATAAAATACCATGAAAAAATCATTAATGCAATTTATTAATATATATTAATAAACTTAGTTATTACATAATTAATATATTAGATATATTTATATTAATTTATATTAGATATATATGATTAGATATATTAATATTAATTATAATATACTTTTTAAATGTTCATCAGCAATATCTTTTGGTATCATACCATTATTATCTTTTATAGATTCAGCTCCAATAGAAATTAAATATTTTACAACATCAAGATGTCCACATGATGCTGCATAATGCAATGGTGTTTGTCCATCTTCATCTTGTGAATTTATACTTGCTCCTTTTTTAATTAATTGTTCTATAATTTTCAAATGTCCTCGATCTGCAGCCCAATGAATGGGTAATAAACCTTCTGAATCTATTATATTTATAAGATTTGGTTCTTTATCTAATAATTCTTGTACTTTTTCTTCTTGTCCTTCTTTTATCCAATCTAAAAAAGTTTTATCCACATCATTTATTTCATCTTCCATATTTATAAACCGACTAATAGCAACCCAATTACTAGATTCAGATTGTACATTTTCTTCCCAATTAGGATTAAGTTTAGTTAATTCTTGTATATAATTATTCATAGCATCATTACAACTCATATCATTAAGACCTTTCCATGCTTCCCATTTTTGTCTTGCTTGCATTTGATACCAATTAGGTTTTGAAATATTACAAGGCCCAATTGTAGCTTGTTTGTATAAAGCATAAAATTTTAAAAGTTCTGCAGAATTTAATTCTGAAGCCAATAACTGTAAATAATGCGTTGCTTTATTGAATGTTTTTTCAAGATTCATTTTTATGTATGTTTTGATATATTATTAATAATTGAATTTATATTATAATTTATGCTGTTTTATTTATTATTTTATCTATCTTGTATTTTCAAATTGTTTAATATATTTCTCAAATAAATATTTAGTTACTTCTGTAATATGTAATAACTCGTCTTCTAAAATATGATTTTTACGAAGTACATTATTCATTTCTAATTTACTATAAAATTCTATAAATCCATGACCTGTACTTAAGCCATTTTTATCAAATATAACTTTTGTATTCTTTATTTTAGCAAATGTTGAAAAGTATTTTTCAAGTTCGTAACGAGAAATTGTCCATGGAATATTATGTATAAAAATCAAATATCGATTAATCATGGCAAAAAATATTTAAGCTGTACGTTGTATACTTAATAAATGAATTGTATGATCTTGCATTAATTCATGTATATTTATATCAGAATCTGTGCCAAGTCCAGCTAATGATATATGAGTGCAGGTAAGATTCCATTTATTTAATAGATGTTCTATTGTCCAATCTGCACTTCTTTCTTGATAAGTACATAAAAATTTTGCATTTGGATTTCTTTCTAATAAGAATGCCACTGTAACAACTATATCTTCAAATAATGCTGGTTCATAAAAACAATCAGAACCAAGAATTAAATCTAATGGTCCAATTGAAAATAAACTAGATAAAAATAAGCCCCATGTAATACCAACAATTTGAACTTGAGATAAAATACCATTTAATTCACAACTTCTTCTTATATGTTGCAGACTTCTAGGAAAATTAGCAGAATCACTTAAAGTTACTATTGCACCACATTTACTAGCTAAAATTCCAGGAAGAGCTGTACCTGAACCAAGTTCCAACACTCTTTTCCCAATAAGCTCTTCTTTATGTTCCCAAAGAAACCAAGCTAATACAGGTGCTGAAGGCCATGTATAAAAATTATAATTAGCTTGAAGTAACTATAACAAAAAATATATTATTAATAAAATATTAAACAAAATATATTTAAACAACTTATTTAAACTTTATTTATTTATAACATAATTCAAAAGATTCAAATAATATTTAAAAATTTTTAACATTTTAATATTTTTTTATTAATTAAAATATAAATCAAATTACAAAATATTTACTTTATATTTCATAGAAAAATATGAATTATTATATAATATAATTTTTGAAATAAATATTTTTAAAAAATGTATAACCAAACTATGTGGTACACATATAATAATAAAAAATGATTAATAATAAATAATATAATTAATAAAAACTTTATTACCTCCGGGATATAAATCTCTAAATTTTCGTTACACTGTACGTTATCTTGAGTTTTACGAGAAGTAAACAAAAATTTTTTTATTTGCTCGGAAACGATTCCATCGGACATTAGGCTGTGCGTAGGTGGACTTGTATCGCGTGGAATACTTTCTTCTAAACCTGGCATGACTAATTATCAAGCCGTTTACACTAGTATCTATTCATTCTGATCGTAATTATAAAGTTGTCACTAGAAATCATAAACTTAAAATTTTCTTTGTTTGCAAATAAAATCAAAGTTAAAAATATAATCACTATTTTGTCCAGAGTTGTTGATTCACAGTATATAATAGAAAATATAAACATATAAATAAATTTAAATTTTGAAATGGCGGGAACAAGTTTGGAAAAAAAATTAATTATAATTGTAATTTATTATGATGAAAAGAAAATTAATTAATAATAAATTAAAAATTTATTATTAAAAATAATTAATAATAATTAATATTACATTATTTTTACTATTTTTGATTTATCTCTTTTTGTACGAAATTTTAATTTTTCTATAATATACATAATATATATAATAATATATATAAAAAAATAAATAATATATATAGATAACATATATAGATAACATATATTTATTATATATATATTATATTTTAAAAATTTGAAATAGAAATAATGATTTTTATTTTGTTTT
>NW_006263405.1:82718-88185 GCF_000469605.1 Apis dorsata
AAAAAATTGATTTTTATTTTATCATTTTTAATTATTTATATTAAATATAAAACATATTTATTATTAAATTCTTAATTGTAAAATGATAGAATATTAAAAAAGATATTTTATTATATAATATTTTTAATGTTATTTGGTTTTAATTATGTTAAGTATAATCCTTAATCATTTTTATATTATTTTTAATATTTCAATTTTTTGTCAATATTCGATTATTATTATTTATAAATTTATATTATACAATATGTTATATAATGTTTTCTATTGAAATAATGAATTTATAATAGAATGAAATGATATATTCTTATATAAAACATTAATACATTTTTTTTATGCATATAACTTTTTCTAGCAAAATATATAATACATATTTATCATTAATAATATATTTTAAATATCAAAACTATATTTTATTTTTTTGTCAAGATTAAACTTAAATATTGTGATGTTAATAAAATTATCTAATAAAATCAAAATGTTTTCAATATAGAACATATTTTTTTAATTTTAATATTTATATACTTGATATACTTTAAAATGATATTTATAATTTTAATTACAGATTTAATTTAAAAAATAATATTTTGTAATTATATATATATACTTCTCTCTCTCTCTTTCTCTCTTTATCTATCTATCTATCTATCTTTTGTATATGTTTTTATAGTTTAAATAAAAAAATATATTATTAGTTTGAATAATTTGACATTGAACAATTTATTATTATTATTATTATAATAGATTTAATAATTATAAATTATCAATATTTATTTTAGATTGATAGATAATATTATTTTATACATATATGTATATTTTATATAGTGCTATGCTGCTGTTTAGTCGGTTTGATTAAAGATGGAGGAGACTAGCAATGAAAAGTTTCTGTCAAGGAGGCGTTCTGCTACTCTTAAAGCTTTCAAAGTAAAAGACGAACGTATTGCAACTTTTAAAAAGGTACATTTATAATTTTTAATATATTTTATTTGATCATAATTGATTAATAGTAATTTTTTTTTTATTTATTTCCCGGCATTATCTTTGACGCATCATAAACAACTATGAGTTTAATTATATTTTTATCTTTTTTTAGGTAGCAGCGATTTTACAAAAATCTGAAACAGACAGAACCGCAGAGGAAATAGGAATACTTATATCTTGCAGTGATATAGTAAAAGAGGTTAATTTAAGGTATAGCCATTTTGAAAATCATTAATTGTACACTTATGAATATATTAATATTATTTTATAATTATATTAATATTAATTATTGGTAACGTAATTTTAATACAATACAAGTTTTGAGAATTAAGTTACATATACAAATATATTTCTTTATATAAATATATATATATTATATATAATATATTATATATATATACACACTTGACAAAAAATTTATTAATGTTTTAGACAAGAAAAAAGACATAGAGTTAAAGCAAGATTAGAAGAAATAGAAGATGCACCAGAACTTTTGGAAGAAAAATGTATGAGATTAGCTGCAGCAATTAGCAGAGCAACATCACTTGCTGTTTATACTGGTGCTGGTATTAGTACAGCTGCTTCTATTCCTGATTATAGAGGAACAAATGGTGTTTGGACTCGTTTACAACAAGGAAAAGATATTGGGTAATATCAAAATTAATTGAATAATATTAAAATATAATTAATTAAAATTTATATATTTACAGAAATCATGATCTTAGCCAAGCAGAACCAACATTGACACATATGGCTCTTTATGCTTTATATAAGGCAAGAGTTTTAAAACATATAGTTTCACAAAATTGTGATGGACTTCATTTGCGTAGTGGAATACCTCGTACACTTTTATCTGAAGTTCATGGGAATATGTATGTAGAAGTTTGTAGAATATGTAAACCATATAGAGAATATTGGAGATTATTTGATGTTACTGAAAAAACAGCTCGATATTCTCATGGTACTGGAAGATTATGCCATAGATGTAATTCTGTTTTACAAGATTCTATTGTTCATTTTGGTGAAAGAGGCAATCTTCCTTGGCCAATTAATTGGAATGGCGCAACAAGAGCAGCAAAACAAGCAGATGTTATATTATGCTTAGGTTCTAGTTTAAAAGTTTTGAAGAAATATCCATGGTTGTGGCAAATGGATAGACCAATCCATAAACGTCCATCATTGTATATTGTAAATTTACAATGGACTCCAAAGGATGAAAATGCAGTTTTAAAAATAAATGGAAAATGCGATGAAGTTATGAAAAGGATTATGACTCACCTTGGATTGGAAATACCGCAATATAATCGTGCCAAGGATCCTATTTTTTTTCATGCTGTACGACTTAGAAATAGTGAACAACATACAACAAGTCAACCTTGTTTGGAAGAGCCAACTAATATTGTTCATAAAGAATTAAATCAAATTGATGATAATTTTCATGAAGATATATCATCTTCAACAAAAGAAAAAGAATGCATTTCATCCAAAAGAGTAACTGAATCAATGTCTGCTTATTCAGCACCATTTTTTACTGCATTACCGTTTTTATCTATGGGATTACCATTTCCACCAATGTATATGTGTCCTCAACTAACACCACTTTTTTATTATCCATTTGTACAAGTACCAAATATAACTTCAGATGTGCCAAAACCTAAACCTACATGTACTTTCTGCATGGAAAATGAAGGATCTCTTACTTGTCTTTATTATCAACGAGAAACAGACAATTCTACTTTAATAGGAACAGAAAGTAAGCAAATAAAAGATACAAAAACATTAGTAATTCATGCAGATCCTCCAATAGCTGCTAAAAATCCTGGGTGGTTTGGTAAAGGATATCGTAAAGGCATGAAAAAGAAACGGTAGCATTTACTTTCCCTTATATTATATAATCTTCCTCTTTTCTCTTATAATATGAATGTATAACATATATGAAATATGATATATAATAATGTACGTAAATGTTCAATTCCTTCATATCATAATAAGATCTGTATACACAATTTAGAAATGTGTAGCAATTAAATTCCAATATCCAAAATTTTAGCAATTAAATTAAAATATTTAAAATTAAAAGAGTTAAACTTTTAAGCATTTTATTATTCCTGTTTAGTAGATATGCAATTATTTAATTTTAATATATTAATTACAGACTGAAATCATCAATAGATATTTAAATATATATTATATATTATCAATTGGATTATTAATAGCTTATTATGAAATATGCTTAAAATTTTTATTTTGCAGGTCAATTATATTGTGATTTTTAGTTATAAGATTTTTAAATGTTGTGCAAAAAGTTTATATTAACCAAAGTGATAATTTTCTTTTATTATTTCTTATTTTATATTTGTACAGTTAAATATATCATAATATTTTAAAAAAATAATTTTTTAAAAAATAATATGTGTATGAATAGTATGAATAGTATGAATAGTAAAGCTTTTATATTATATCTTTTTCATATTGATTTATCATTCCAGTTTTATAAACTAAATATTATAGCAAATTAATCCTATGGATATTAAAAAACTGTTTGTAATAAATATCGAACTATATTAGCTCTTTTTTTTGTATTGATTAACAATGCAATAAACAAAACAAAATTTTATAAATAAAAATAAAAATTTTTATTTATTTATATTTATTTATTTTTTTCATTAACCATGTTAAAATCGAAAAAATCATATATAATATTATAATTCATATAATATGATATAAATATATATAATATATTCATATATGCATTATATATGAAAGCGAACATTTTTTAAGAATATTTAATATAAATGTTTTTTTTTTAAATAGTAAAGTTTATATTAATATAAAGAAGTTACTGTATATCATATTATATATCATATTAAAGAAGTAAATTATTATTTATTTACTGATATTTTATAAATAAAATTAATGTAACAATATAGTTTCGATATTCCTTTTATCCTTTTAAAGATTTATATATATTGCATATTTATATATATATATATATATATACACAAGTTATAAGATAATATGAATTGCATACATTTTATTTATTAAATAGAACATAAATAATTAATTTTCAATGAATAAAAACATATATGCAAAAATAATTATAAAAAAACAAATTAATTAAAATTAAAATTAAAAGTTAATTGTAGAAAAAAAAATAGAACTAAAAGAAGGGAAAATAAATATAAAAAACGAAAATCTATTCAAATGTAAATCTAAATGATATTTTTATGTTTCATATTTTATTTATTTTACATGGAATTCGATTCATTTGTATTTTTATATCAAGTTATTCTTATGAATGAAATAAATTTATTATATATGTATGTTCTCATATTATGATAACTTTAATAAATTTTGAAAATATAGATTTTTTGAAGTAAATAAAAAAAAAAACAAATGTATAAGAATAAATAAAAACGAAATAATCAAAATGTGAATAAAGATCTTATATACAATTAAAAACAAAATTTCTTAAATGATAAATATATTAAAAATGAGAATTATGAGAACAAACTTTTAATTGAAATTATATGACGGAAATCATATAGCGATAAATGAATATTGAAAATAATAAATATGTAGATAAAATAACTTATAACATCAAGATAAGAAAAAAAAAAAGAAAGGAGACGGAAATGAAAACGAAAAAAAGAATATAAAGAAGGAGAAAAATATTAGAAGAGAAAAGATTGAAAAAGCTTATAGTCTGTCATGGTAACCTTGTACAGCGTCAACTTATTATCAGTTTCGACAATACTTATTGTAAAACCTATTATGTAGTATTTTGCCAATAATATCATAATATATATTGATTGCTCATTGTCTTATTTACTTTAGACAATGATATCATTAAATATATTTGCTGGTTCTATTTTTTTTTATATTGTTTTGAAATGATATAAAAACATATTATCATATTAAATTAATAAATAAAAATTCAAATATAGAAAAGAAAAAGATTACAAATTTCTTATAATTTAAATTTAAAATTTAAAAAATTTTAAATTATTTTTTATCTTTTTTTTTTATTTTTTCCTGTTACTTATATATATGTTATTATATTGAGTATAATATATTAAAATATAATGAAAGATGATGAAGTTAAATATTTGTTATTTAACTTTAGATGATATATATATATATATATATATCATCAAATAAATAATATTTTTCATAATTCTTGTTTTTAAAGAATTTTATATTTATAGTTTTAAAACAACTTAGTTATTTACGATTCGTTACTTTATATTAAACTTATATATTTATTTCATCTTTTTAAAATAAAAAATAGATATCATAGTGTAAGTATTCAAATTATTCAAATATATTTAAATATATAAGGAGAAATTAATAAAAATTTTAAATGATTAAAATTCTTAATTCTAATTAAAAAGAATATATTATTTTAATAATTATGTCTTATATTATTTATTTTACAATAATTTATGAAATAATTAATATAATGTAACAAATAATGTAAATAATATAA
>NW_006263405.1:89181-91376 GCF_000469605.1 Apis dorsata
TTATTTATTTTGATTTATATATATTTTATATATTATGTGTTTTGACATTATATATTTTCTATACAATTAATAATAAAATAAATTTTTTAAAATTAATTAATTAATAAAAACTTTATTTTTATTTTAATTTAAATTTTAAAATTTAAACTTTAAAATTTTATTTTTCATTTCTTAAAATTATTTTTATTAATATTATTAATGATGATAATAACAATAGATGTATTTTAAATTTTATTTAGTTAAACTAATATAATTTAAAATAGAGGATATAGAATATAAAATTTATTTAAAATAGTATATATAATATAATTTAATTAAAAAATAGATATATATGTAGAACTAATAACAAACTAACATTTAATTATAATCAAAGTTTTTGTATTTTAAACATACAAAATAAATATTATATTTTATTTGTTATATTTTAAAACTTTTTAATATGATTTAAAGTTTAATGTTTTAATATTAAATTTAATAAAAATAAATAAAAACAAGAGATAGAATAATGAATTTAAAAGGCTACAAATATTTCAATGCAAGACCTAAATCCATACAAGAAGGAGATTTATCACCGATTACTCGAGCACTCTAGTGGTGGCATTGGATACTATAATACGACAGTGCTACGTGAGAAATCGTGATGGTGTAGTTTATACCCTCTTTGGTCGTCGTTCCTCATTTCGTTCAAGTATGTTTAAAATTATCGCGTTCTCAATGTTCTCATTGTATAAGTAGATAAAAAACTTTGTAATTACAGTTAACAGTATGTCATTTTCTTTCGAAGTAACTTTTTACTTTTTCGTGTTAATGTAACAGGTAAAAGACGTATCGAAGGACCAGGTTATCTTCTTTGTTCGAGAAAAGCTTCATCAGTGAGCAATGGCGCGGGAACTTCACGTTCCAGAATCGATGTATGCATGGCGTAGGTGATGATCGGTGTTTGTACATGTGGCATGGTGTTTATAGCGAACAGGAAGATTTACATATCTTACTGAATTGACCAGCTCGTCGGTTTTTGGATACGAGCCGTGTCGTGAGCCGCCATGAGGCGTATTAGCGGTAAGCCAAATGTATTCTTAGCCATTTTAAACAATATTTTTAACAATTTATCAACAATTAAATATATTTTCTTTAAAGATCATTAATCATATTTTGTAATCAAGAGCTTCTGTAAAAAATTCTTTATCAGAAAGAATATTTATTAGAACGTGATTTTCAACTTTTCTACAATATTGCGCATGCGCTGATTTTGCGAATTATTTAATATTTATTATTTAAATCGTATTTATAGTTTATTTTATTATATATTATATTTAATAACAATTTTTCATATTCGAACATTGATTTCTGCAAAATATATTTTATTATATATTTTTATATTTTTTAAATTAATAGTCAAATTGTATTTAATTTTTTCAAAAGTCATTTTATATTTCGTTAAATTTAAATAAAATAAACATAATTGTTTATATTTGATGTTTCTTCTGCAATTATGATTCATTATTCGTTGATTTTATCATTCTTAGAATATTATATGAAAAATAAAACAAAATTTACAATGAATTTCTTATTTAATGATTCAATTTAATAATATTAGAATTGAATCACACACACACACACACACACACACACACGCGCGCGCGCGCGCGCGCATAAACATTTAATAGATAAAATAATAAATAAATCTATATGAAATAATATATATTGTTGAATATAAATGTAACATTTTTACAGAATTGACACAAAAAATAGTAAACCTAGAAAGTTACATTACTTGTATCTAGCAAACGTGTTTGAATTTTTTCTCTTTTATTGAGTAGAAAATAAACTATTTGAATAATTTTTTATTTACAGTAAAAAATATTAACTAAAATGGAAGATTCATTTCTGGAATAAATCGAATTAATCGAATAAGTATAAAAACAATTCTTTAATATTTGATATCTGAAATTACAATTTTTCTAATTTTTCTAAAAAAAATCTAATTTTTCTAATTTTATATTATATGGTTATAAAAATTAATATAGATTAATTTATTAATTTATTTTATATAATAAAATATAACTATTTTGTCACCATTTATAATGTAATAAATATAAAAATCTAATATATAATATTTATAATATAATAAATATAAAAATTTAATATATAATATTTATAAATATAATAAATAAAAAGTTATATAAATATATAAA
>NW_006263405.1:91818-99424 GCF_000469605.1 Apis dorsata
ATTTTTATATAATCAATAATAAATTTAATTGATGAATTTAGATTCATTTTGATACAATTATAAACATTTAATACATTAGATACAATCAATTTATTGCAATAGTTTATGTAGATATATATATAAAAATTTAAAAATATATATAAGAATATATAAAATATAAAAGTTTAATTTTTTATAAATCAAAAAAATAACTAATATTAATGATGATAATAGCAATAATCATTTTGAAAAATTCCATTTAAAATTTATTTGAAACTTTTGTTTTTAACATAGAATATATATTATATTCTTGGAATATTGTTTAGAAAAGAAATAAACATTTTGGGTTTCAAAGTTTCAAATTTAATAATATTTTAGATTCAAGTGAATTTCATGATTAATCTTTTTAAGAATATTTTGATATATCTTTATAAAAATATAATATCGAATTTGATATATAAAAAAAAAATATGATTAATTGTTATTATGAAATTCATGCAAATAATTTCTTATTGCTTTATATTTATCTTATTTTTCTTGTATGATTAAACTAATGTTTAATTTAAAGGTTATATATCAATGCATCATGTATACTGATATATTCCTTAAATTTTATTTTGCTATTTTTTTTTTATTATTATAATTATATTAACATTACTAATGTATTAAGAATATTTATATTTTACAAATCAAAATAAGAAATGATAATCATATATAATTTTTTTTTAGGGATTAATTATATTAATTATTATATATCTAATGCAACATTTTATTATTTCAGACACAAGATGTTATAAATTTTTTATTAAAAAATTTTAAGGAAATATATATTTGATCTTTGAACAATACCTTTGAATAATGATGATTAGGAACATTAATTTTTTAAAATATTTTATCACATTTCAATTTTTTTTACATTGTATTATTTACAGAAAGATATAATGAAATGTTAATATAATATGTAATATGTATAATTAAAATCATAATAAGACATATTTTTATAAATATATCTTATAAACATAAATTAATAATAAAATAATAATTTTTATAAATAATTATCACATTGGAAAAATTAAATATTTTTGAAATACATATTAAAATTTGTAAATTTTTCAATTGTGTCTTTATTTACATTATTTATTAATTGTAAAGATACGAATCAGAACATAATATGTCTTTATATTTTGTTTTTTTATTCGAAATTTTTTATGAATTTTTATGGATATCATATATTTTTTTGTTTTTTTTTAGTCTTCTTATCATAATTGAACATAAAAAAAATCTATATATAATTGCAAATTAACATTATTCAATTATATTTTGTATTTTTAAAGAAAATATGACATCATGAATAAATTCTAAATTATGTAATATAATAGAAAAATTAAAAAAATTAAATTAAATTTAAATTAAATTAAAATTAAAATTACATTCTAAAAAACATTTTATTTATAATATATTTTATTAAAATAAATTTTTTTTAATTATTTAAAATCATTATTTGCTTATTTATATTGTATATTTTATATGATATGTATAATGTAATAATATTTTAAATAAAACAAATTAATTATTTCAATCTAATAAAAATTATATATAGAATAATTGATTATTTATTTTTTGTAAAGAGAATATTTAATATTTCAATAAAAGATAATTAATTTATTATAAAAATTATGTAGAAGATAATCTAATTATTTAAAAGTATTTATATAAAAGTTACGAAGTTTTCCCTTTCAAGAAGTAAATATTTTTAATGATTGAATTTTTTTTTCATTTAAAAATAGTTTATAAAAAGAAATATTATATTTATTTGAGAATTTTAATTTAAATTATAATCCTTTTATTATTTAGAATAATTTCTATTAATTGTAAAATAATTATAACTATGTATTTTCACGATAAATTTTGAAACATTTATTCACAATAAATGAAATAAAAAAGCGATTTTATCACAAATTCAGTGCAAATAAATTAATCTAAGTTAAGTAAATAGAAATAAATATTATAATATTATAATTCAAATATATAATTCACAAATGTAATTTTTAATTATGTTTATTTAAGTTTTAAGTGTATAAAAAATATATATGAAAAAAAATATTAAAAATTAAAATATGTTTTGTTTTATTTAAAGATTATTTAAAGATTACGTTTATAGAGTGTTAAAAAAAAAATGTAAAATTTCTCAGATATTAAAATTAAAATGTTTAACTATATATTTAATAATATAATTTTTAAAATAATTTTTAAAATAAATTTTGAAATGTGAAATACTGAAATTTGTTTTGTATTTATAAAAGTATTCAATATGTCCTTTATGTTTATATATGTTAAAACAAGATTAATATCGACAGATTATATTTATGCATTTTATGCATACAATTATATATTTTCAAATATTCTTTTTACGTTTCATGCTTTGTATTGTATATATTTATTATCATACAACTATTATCAATGAATAAGATAAAGATTTTAAATACTTCTGCAAAGATAATTCTTTTATTTGTCTATATAATTATAAATATATATTGCATATATAATTATAAATATGCGAAGAAACTTATAATATTATCATATATTTCTATAAATGTTTTATAAAATTTTTCATTAAAAAATGATTCAAAAATATTTTATAGAATTGATTTTAGAATTAAAATATTTTTAAGCATTTTGATTAAGCGTTTTTTATTTGTTTCATTGAGAATTATAAGATAAAATAGATATCTCTCTTTTATTTTTTCATATGATTATGTTATTGTATTTTTTATATAATTATGTTTGTTCAACAAAATGAATTAATAGATATAAACAAATGCATGTGATCGATGCATGAGTAGGACAAAAGTGATTTTATATTTTTGCAAGATCATATTTACTAATGCATGTTTTAGTATACTTATGAAAAAATTGTAATTGATCAGAATAGAAAGAAAATAATAAAGTTTATAATGAAGCTTTCAATGTTAATTTATTATATGATCTTTTTTATTCTAAAATAACAACAATTATTATATTTCTTTATTAAATTCATTTTTTTCTATTTCTTCTCGTATTTGATATCGTATTTGTTATATTTGTAAGTCAAATCTATTTAATTTCTTGAGAACGAGTGATAAGATTTTTTGTGAATTTCAGATAGGATATTAAAGAGATTAAAGCCATAGATATTAAAGTCGTTAGCTAGATCAGCTCTTGCATAATGACTTTTATATGTTGTATTAGTAACATCTGGATAAGCATTTAATGTTTAATATCTGAATATGCAGTTTTCAATACAATATATAATATAGCAAAATTTTTTTACCAATATCTCATTTATTTAATATCCAATTAAGAAATTAATAAATAATTGAAAATTTTATATCTTGGGCTCAGTTTCTCTTTCTTTAAATTTCAATCGGTAACCAAATAATAAATTGACAATTTATAGAGTGAAAATAATTGTATTAGTTTTATTATATTAATTCTGAATTCAATTGCAGGCAAAATTTAATTATACCCAATTTTTTTTTAATAATATTGCTAAAAAATATCCGAAACAAAAATTTTAGATTTAGAAACTACTCTTCTGTATCTTCTACATTCTGAATTCTAAATTTCATCGATTGGAAGTATCAAAAATCAAAAATCAAAAATCAAAAATTCAAATAAAAAATTTGGTTCAATTTTAAAAACTATTGTAACATAAAATAATAGTATTTGATTGAAAAATAATATTAGATTGGCAATTAATAGTTATAGCTATAATAAATAAATATTTTAGGTTTATGTTTACTGCCTTGTTTTATTATACGTCAGATTTTACATCATTTGAACTGGTATAATATTTAAATTATTAAGAAAATTATTATATTATATATTATAGTGTAATAATATTATATTATATTATATTATATTATATTATATTATATTATATATTATAGTGTAATTTTTCATAAAATTCGATATAAACCAACTTGTATATATTGTGTTTTATATTCATATGAAAAACTTTTTTTTATTTTTATTATTACATTATTAATTCTTTTTCAAACATTGTGATTTTTATTATATCAGCCATATATTAGTAATTTATATTTATCTCATATTTATAAAGTTAATATATTATTATATCTAATAAAATATTACAATTACAAGAAAATATGTAGATCATATAAATGATATGTAGATCAAATAAATGTTTTAAGACTGATTTATGAAAGATATAATATAGTATATAAAAATAAGTTAAAATAATATAAAAAATGTTTCCTTTAATTTACAACGAATATTTAAGATATTGAAACTATCAAAAAAGTGATGTTATAAAACTGATGTTATTTGATATAAAGAGATTGATATTTGTATTAATCGAAGTGAAAAAACGAAGGGAAAAAACGAGATTTCTCTTCATTGCATTACTGTTGCATATTGTTCCCGTCTTGTTTCATTTAATGTAAACTTAAATTATTTATAATAGCTTAAACTAATAAATAAACTTCGACCAATATTTTTATATATCAAATTTTATATTTATTTTGACTCCTAAAATTGATCCTCCAAAAAATATTAACATATATATATATATATATATATATATATATTATTAATATTGCATCAATATATAATAATATCAATGTATAATAATGTATCAAGTAATTTTCGTAATATTATTTTTCTGATGATTTCACGTCCTTAATAGATATTTTAACATTATATATTATAACATATTATAACATTATAATATTATAAATAAGTAGAAATGTTTTATTTATTTAGATATATGAGATAAAAATATCTTTCTTAAAATTATATACATCGAAAGAAAATATATTTCAATTTATTCATAATATAGCTACTGTATTTGATTCTTCTAAACAATCAGATATATAATCAAATAATATAAAGATTTGCAAAAACATACATTAATAGTCAATTTCTTAGGATGGTTTTCCATTTTCCAGCTTTTTGTTGATGTTTATGCACATTGTAAATAAAAGTTGGGTTTGAATTCTTTCGAAATTGATAGTCATCTTCGAAATGTATCTATTCTTCAATTTGTGTATATCCTTAAGTCTTTCGCTATATACAATCTTAGAATCTTTTGATAAATAGGTATTTCAATAATCTCTTCAACAAATGATTCTATTGATTTACTGATTGATAATAATATTAATTGAGTAAAGAAAAATAGATAAATTTTAATCAATTTGATATGGATCATTTTGCAGTTCGGATTAATATCGAATTTACGTGCGGCGTGTGTATGTGTGCGTGTGCGTGTGTCGTATATGTGTGTATATATACACATATAAAAATAAAAATCATTTTATTTTTTAAAAGTTTATGTACGATGTGTATGTATTCAAACGAAACAATTAATTATCTTTATTCGAAGCTACTTCCCAATTTAATTATATGAGTTCATTCTTTTTTTCATCTATATCCCTAGTTTCTCGAAATAATGCAACGATTATAGTGCTAATTATAAATAGGTGAAAGAAAAATATTTTCCACTATTTCAGGATAATAAGCAGTCACCTGATCTGATCTGTTCATCCCTACTTTGTGAATGTTGTAATCAAGAACGACGTCCGGTTTTGCTTTGTAACTGGCTCTTCTTGTGACCACATAACAACGTAAGTTGTAGAAGCTGTGTGGCATGCTAACAGCATCAACACATCTTTTGCGTCTCTCCATTTTAGGCAGTGTAGGTACTTTCTTCTTACCGATATTTTTTTATCTTTTTTATAATCTTGTATAATTGCTTAGAAAAGGTTTTTATCTATTCATATAAATAATAATCTGCTATAAATTTAATTATTCAACATATTTAATTATTGTAATGTTTAGCTTTTCGATTTTTTATATTAACTGAATTCGAAGTATTATGGATTTTTTCTTAGATCTTTTCTTCTTCTTTTTTTTTCAAGATTTTAATGAATTGTTAAAAATATTAATTTTATTTGTCGATATTAAATTTAAATATTCAAAAGTTACATCCAGTATTTAAAGTATTTTTAAAGCAAAATTTTCGATTTTGCGATTTAAAGCATCATGTAATTGTTTAATCAAAAGATAATTTAAATAATATAAGAATGTTTTTATTAAATTAAATTAAATAAAAGTTTCATATAATGTTACATGACATAAGAAATATTAAAACAAGAAAATTTATATACACATAATTTTTTAATGAATTTATTCCAATTAAGTTATTATTTGATTTTACATATCAAAATTTAAGAAATCTATAAACAATAATTTAAAAGTTTAGATATTCTAAAATAAAATTTAATTTTTATTAATACTTTTTATTACATTTTCATTTTAAACACATAATATTAAACATATATTGTAATATAATAATTTTATTTTATATTTATCTTCTTTTTTTTCTGTATATATGTAGTGATTAAATATGTATTTAGTTTTTTCTTAATTGAGAAGTTGATAACATTGTTTTAAAACGATAGTAGATGCAAGCCATAAAATATAAAGAAATATAGAGGAATGAGGAATTTTTAATCATTAGTTTATCAGATTGTTTAATCATTAAGTTTAAATTTCTTCATGAAGCATGTACATATATTTATTATTGTTATAAATCATATAAAGATTAATTTCATAATCTTTTAGTTTTTTCTGACTAAAATGTTAGTTAACTTTAATTTATTTATTTGTTTAAATTTTTAATCAATCAAATTGGTGGCATGGTGATTAGTTTTTATTTTGAATAATCTCACTATATATTATAATATCAAAATAAGTTAATTATTAATGCAACAATATTCATGTTTTCGCACTTACATCGAAATAATACGAGTACATAACTTATTGCATCCCTTATATTTTAGAATTTAATATTTGGATTTACTATAATTTTCTATATTTTTTAGATTATAATTTTTAAATTTGACATTATCACATATTTTTTACATTATAATTTTTAAATTTGACATTATCAAATAATTTTAAATTTGACATTATCAGAAATGTTATTAATAAATGTTACTTATATTTAAACATTTGCTTATATTTAAATATTTTTATAAAATGTTATGAAATGAATAATAACTTGCAGAAGATTAAATTAAATAAAGAGAAAATAATAAAATACAAAAATTATTGTTCAATTTTTCATTCAAACTTTTGCTTATATAAATAAAAAAATTCTTATTTGATCTATATTTGAATATTTATACAAAAATATTTATACGAAAATTATATCATGGAATACAATCGATTAAATATAGTATAATTCTAAGAGATTTAATTTAATGAAAATTATTATTTCATTTCGTAAATTTTAATTATAATTTCAAATTAATAATAATGAATTTATGTTAAATTTTTGAAATAACTTTTTGAGTTGATTTTTTTGGAAATTGTGTTTAAATATTATTTCTAATATGTACAATTATATATTATTGATTATGTAATTTTTTTTTAGAAAATATAAATTAAATTAATTTTTTATAAAATATAATTTTTATTAAATATTCAATAAATCATTTAAAAAATATAGAATAAAAATGATATAATTTAATATTAATAGAAGAGATCATTTTTATATATTATATATATAATATAAAGTTAAAAATATTATAAATTTTTTATAATAAATTATTTAAATTTATAT
>NW_006263405.1:99760-100678 GCF_000469605.1 Apis dorsata
AAATTTTGATTTTTTAAAAAAATATTGTTAACACTGATAAATACAAAATGGATATAATAAGATAGCATAAGTTATAAAATATTTTATATTAATTTAATATTATTATCATTATAATTTTATATAATCATCAAAGCTTAATTTTAATAACTTAATTAATATCTTTATTAATTATAGAAGAAATGAATTAAATTTTATTTTTCTCTAAAGTATTTATTGTAATTCACAAATATTGCAAATTTAAATTGTCAAATTAAAATAACGAATAAGTTGTTGCATGATATGAACATTTTTACATAATTGAATTATAAAGTAGATAAAAAATCATAATATACTAAATCATAATATACTAAAGAAAAAATAACAAATTGATCTAAAATAAAAATAAAATAATAGGATAAATTATTAACAAAAAATAATTTTTAATATTTTACAATGCCCAAAATATATTATAAAATTAAGAAGATATTAAAATCAATTTAATTTTTATAAAAATAATATTATAATAAATTATTATTTTAGTTATTTAACTATACATTTTTAAAGTGTCCGAATATTTTTACAATAGAAAAAATAGTTGTGATTTCATTTAATTTTTAATATTATTTTATTATATACTAAATTAACTAAATCATATTTAGTAAAGTACAATAAATATTTTATCGAAAGAAAATTTAAATTCATTTTTTCTATAAATTAAAAAAATATAAATGTCGTTAAAGTTAATGTTTAAATATTNTAATTTCAAGAAACATATTATTAATTGTTTATATAAATCATGTTTGTAAATAGTTACTTATTTTATAAACAAATTATTTTTTATGGATTAATTCTGTAAATATGAATGTTTGTATTCTCTTATTAAAAAAAATTTATTTATTACAAATTAATTATTATATTTTTAATTTAAATTATTACATA
>NW_006263406.1:0-587 GCF_000469605.1 Apis dorsata
GAAATCGGGTTACGCCGGAAGAAATTTCATTTACAGGATGTCGGCACGGATCCCGGATATCGCCGATCAAGATTAATCCGTTCGAGGACTCGAGACGAAATAGGGTGGGCCTAAACTGGTTACTGTCGTTACTTAGACTGGAGGATCACGAACGATACGAAATTGGATTCGAAGCGTGGATGGATGGTAACCCGAGGAATATGGACGATGACGAGGCCGGTGATCGAAAAAAACGTTCGTCCTCTTAGCCCGATTGTTTTTGCGCCGTTTATCGAATTATATAAAGTTCGATATAAGAAAGAAGCGTGTTTCTGGGTTTATTGGACTGCGAAAGAACGGTCGATAAATTGGAAGGTATTAAGGATCGTAGCGAAGTGACGCGAATGTTCCGCGATGGAATGGAAGGAATTGAGCGAGGAAAATGGAGCGTTGCGTATCCGTTCAAATTGAAATTCGTTCCGTTTCGTTGCGATTTGGGTTAATTAAAGTTTTCTAATTTATTCTCGCGAGATGGCAGCACATGGAAAATGGCCGATCGATTCTAAAAATTCTAAGCGGGCCGTTAAAACGATCGCCCGTTATAATGG
>NW_006263406.1:609-919 GCF_000469605.1 Apis dorsata
GACGACTCGCCAACCGGATAACTTGGATGCCGTTAATTAACGCGAAAATAGATCCCTTCGCGGCGTAACGGTCGATCGATTCGCGAGAATTTAAACCGATCGATTCAACTTTAAATACCTTTGATGGAAGGCGGTATCACGAACAGAGAATTAATTCTTTAATGGCCTCGGTTACCATACTTCGTTTTCCACACTTTTGAATTACGTTGAACAATCACGTTTTAACGTGGAAGCGAGCAAACTTCTCTATCGCGAGACGGGAAAAATGCACGGGTATATATATATATATATATATATATATATATATATA
>NW_006263406.1:1931-2341 GCF_000469605.1 Apis dorsata
ATCGCGCGACTTTGCTGGAACGAAACCTGTTCACAAACCTGGAACGAGAGAAAAGAATCGTAGAAACGTAAGATCGTAAAAGGGAAATGAACGGAAAGAGAAAACGAAAGAAAAAAAAAAAACGGAGGATGACCAGAGTGCGAGCGATGCTCGTGCTACGGGTTTGTTGGTTCGGTTCTTACGGTTCGAGTACGTTCGGTGTACGCAGTCTCGAGTCTTTCTCTCCTTTTGCTCCTCGCGCCCCTGACCCTCACACTTGGCCACTCGGTCATTGCGAGCCGAACAATGAACCGTTTCGATATACCTTGCCTCGTCGGAGCGCGTGAGCGCTCTCGGCTCATCTACGGCGCTCGTGTGTACTCGTCTTATGGCTCGTCTCTCTCTCTCTCTCTCTTTCTATTACGTTCCGT
>NW_006263406.1:2531-7121 GCF_000469605.1 Apis dorsata
CACGAAACTACCAATTGCGACGCGTTCTGAATTCTCTTCGTACGAAGATCTTCAACCGTGTCTACGATCCGTGGATGGATTTTGCTCGTTCCTAGTTCGTTAACTAAAGGGGATCCGTGGATAAAAATCTAGCAACGAAAAAATTTCGAAACAACGTGGCGCCTAGCCTCGTGGAATTTTGTTTCTCGTTTGGCACAATTGCCAATTGAGTTTAAACCGAGCCAAGGCCCCTTCGATTAATAAACGCTCGATCGAGCGAACAATCGAGCAACCAGAAGATGTTCCGTAAGCGTAATTTCGGTTACAAGCTGTAGCTCGACCGCGCGTGTATAGAGAAATTTCGTACGATAACTTTATTCTAAAAACTTTATTCTAAAAACTTTATTCTTTGCGAAAGATTGTTATTACACTTTTATCTAAAAAAAGAGAAGAAAAAAAAAATAAAAATCGAGTGATGCGTGGTAAAAAACGTTGCATAATTTTTATCGCGAAAGACGAGAAAAATTTTCCACGTGTTCCGCTTTCCTGTTAATAATCGTTCGATTCACCGTTATTTACGCGCCGTGCTACGGTTCTTTCATCTTGCTCGAACCACGATTGACCCCCGGACTCGGTCGTTTATCCTGATAAACTTTTAATCCCCCTCCCCCTTCCGGAAACTGGTCGATATCCTTTGCGGTCGCTTTCTCCATTAAGCGAATCGTTCACGGCGCCCGGTGGTCATTTTTTCTCGGTGGCCGTTCAACCGCGACCGACCGACCGTACCCCGTAACGATGCACCACCACGGTAAATTGTGCCCGCGACGATAACTTATCCCGGTCACGATGCGGGGAAATAATTTGCCTTCGGGACGAGGCGGTCCCCTCCGTCGAGTCAATCGAGACTTGGATCCCTCGATACGTGATTGTCGCTCCGTCGATACTGCTCATCGATCCACCATCGTTTTATTAATCGTACGAATCAACCGGCGTTGAAACGTTTCGAATAGAATTTTTCGACGCTCGACGCGACACGTTGGTCGTTGGACGAATTTCTTTCGTTGGTTCGAAGAAAGGATCGTTAAAGATAACTTGCCAATTAACGTACACTTTTTTCTGCCTCGCAGAAGGAAAGAAAGAGGAGGGAGGGGGAAGAGGGGAGTGGGGCGAGATCCGAAGTTCGTACAAGCCCCAACCGATTCCAGTCGAGAAGTTAACGCTTCCCAACAGGACTGCGACGGAGGAGTGGAAACGTTGTACACCCAGGCGCGTGTATCTCGTATGTAATTAGCGCTGAACCGCATACGCATCGTGCTAATTCCTACCTCGAGCGTTTACTACTTACTTAGCCGCGTGCTACGCGATACGGTATGGAAAATTTACACTGTTACAAACGAGTTTTCACTCGACACCCCTCAGTGTTTCCTCAAGCTCCCCCCAAATTAACCTCAACGCAATGTTACGCGCCACGTTCTAGTCACTACCTGTACTGTATCGATTCGCCCGATCGTCTCCGGTTCACTTGGAAAGATCTACGACGCGCGAATACCTCGTAATAACGTCTCCAATACGGAGAGCAAAGCGCTCGGTTAATTAATGGACCGCAATACGCTTTTGCGTACACGAGGATACGTTTACGCACCGCGATGCAATTAAACGAGAGGGCGACACTCTAGAGAGGTTCTCACGCGTCTCTTCCTACCATAGAATCGAACACGCGATATCGAGTAGTGTCGATCGAAGGGATTCCGTTGGGAAGAGAAAAATTTCATTTTTGCATTTTTTTCTACTATTTTTTTCTACGCGACAAGCCGGAGGGGAGGGGATACGGTTTTCGGAAAAATTCAATTCTAAATCTTACGAAAAATCTGCATATTTACACCTCTTATCTTTATCAGATGACACACCGATAAGATATCAAAGATTTCGTTGCAATATTTTACGAAGCGATAATTATCGAGTTAAAATAAAGCATTTAATATTTTCCTTTTTTTTTAGAAGTCTAAAAAAGTTTTAAAAATTAAAAGCCTCCGCGAAAGCCTCGCCAAGTTTCATCTCGATCCGAGTCAAAAGTCCCCCTTAATCGAGAGGAAATTTGTTTTTTGAGTGTTTAATCGATGGTTGAGGGAGAAGGGGGTAAATTTGTCGGTAAATATTTGCCGCGAATCGATCCCCTCGAATGGTGCGAACTCTATTCGATCGTCAAAAGAAGACTTTTTTTCCAGCTACAAAAAAGTAGCTAGATAGTTTTAAACGCATTGGGTTGGATCGCGTTCGCAGGCTGGTTATGCGCGCGCATCCGTTTCCTTTCATCCTGTTTTCGCTCGTTCTATCGCCGTCGGATAAATAAACGCGAGCCAATAAGCGCGCGTCGTTGCTTGAAATTTGATCGCCAACGTATTTCTCCATTCGACCACCTGCCCTCTGTTTCCTCGTTATTTCGGCACTAGAGCGACAAAGAAAGAAAGAAAGAGAGAAAGAGACATCGATAAGGTAGAATTCCGTCGAAAGTTCCATACGATATTTTTCTTGGTTTCCACGTTCCAAGGATAAACGGGCGGTCGAGCAAGGAAAGCGAAATATCGGATTGTCGGATTTCTTCTACCGTTTCTCTCTCTCTCTTTGTCTCTCCTCCACGTTTCGAGGCTGGGGACTTCTGTCGGAGTGCGCAGATAAGATGAGCTCACCGCGTCCTCTTATCGTAACGCCAACGTTGCTGACGGTGCTTGAGAACAGTGCTCCAGCGACGAATGCAACCACCACTTTGACGCCAACGATTTGAAATCGAACACGATCCCGAGAAGCGGTTCAACGTAAGCAAAAATTGTTCGCTTCGCGCGCTTGCCGAAGCTTCAGTTCTTCCGTTCGCTTCGAACCGAGCGGTCGAATCCGATTGTTCGCCTCGCCCTTCTTTCTTCTCTCGCAATTTGGCCAATTGGATCGATTTCTCAACGATTTCTCAACGATTCCACACCGCGCCATTGTGACGGTAACTGTTTAAGATCCGAGACGAATCTTATCCGCTTCTTCCAGTCGTGATCGTGGAAACGAGGAATGGCAGGATCGACTGGGCAATATGGAACGGACGCTAATAAACAGAGACGTCATATATATAAGTATCACACACGCGCATGTCTTTCGATGCTGCAATTAAGAAACTTCTTTTTCTCCTCTTTCGATCACTTTTCACTCACTAATTCGTTTCCTAATTTTTTTTTTTTTCTCTATCTTCATTTTATCCGTCAAAATCCGGTTCGTTACAATCGGTGAACCGCTTCCCTTTCAGTTTCTACCTTCGTAACGATCCTTAACGATGAACGATGAATCGTCGACTCGCACCTTTAGCCAACTGTAATTGCCTTATTTATCGTACCACTCGATACGTTTGCGTCGGATGTTGATTTTACGCGAGGGGTCGTATTTCGTATCGCGGTTCACCGAGTATATCGCGAGAGGAGAGTATCGCGTTGAAAAGGCCGCAAAGCACAATTGCGCTCGCTTCTCGTTCGCGGAAGTCTTCTTACTCATTCTTCCGCGTAAAAGGCCCGCGCACCTGCACCTAATGACGAATATTTTTAGAAGAGCGAACGTATTGGGCCGGGAAACAACAGCCGTAAATTTTATCGTCTACTGGCGATTATTGTCAACCCGAATAATTTTTCTCAACGTGGAAAACTTGTTGAACGTTGAAATTCGAGAAGCGTCCAATTTCTTCGAGATATTTGCTCATTCGTACGGAACACGTGATAAGAATTTATATATAATTTCGTATAATTAAAATTCAAGTTATTATTAATATTGAAATCGGAATAGCATAAAGATATACGAAGAAAGTTGTATATTTCGTTCGAAAGAAAGTTCGTTCTTTTCTTATAAACAGAAAATTCCTCCGCTAGTTAATGATTTTTTCGCTCGGTTAATAGCAATTCGTTATCGAATGTAACAAATTTACGATATTACTCGATACTTAACGAATTAACGATTCAAATAGTAATAATATATAAGCTGGGATAATTTAATAAGACGTTCTGAGAAAAATTTCTTTCACGTTGGTTAATCGCAAGTATATTGTATCGGTGATCGATCTTCCCTCGATCCAACTCGGTCTTGATCGATCGATCTCGTTCGATATCGAGGATACAAAACGTTGGAGAGAATCGTCATCTTTCGCTCTCGTCCAATGTTTTTGAAAAGCGACTCTCGCCATACACCGCCATATTTAATGGCGATAACGGCTCCGCTAACGACCGATCCACGATCACGCCGATCCCGTTTCCTCGGGGCGAATACCGCGCAACGATCGTTTGCTCCTCGCTTATTTTACCTTCTCCCCCTCCTCCCCTCCCCCTCTTCGAATTCCACCACCATCATTTCCACTTTCCTTTCGATCCGTTTTTCCCCGATCTTCCGCGGCGATATCGATTCGAATCGATTTTTTCGGTCGCGCTGATTGAATCCGTAAACCGGATTTGAACGTGTCGCGATTTTCCATTATCGTAGTTGGAAAGAAACGGCGCGCGTGTCTCGTGAAATGAAAACGGTACTTTACTCGGTTCTTTTTTTTTTTTTTTTTTTTTTTTTTTTTTTTTTTTTTTTTTTTTTTTTTTTTTT
>NW_006263406.1:7195-7679 GCF_000469605.1 Apis dorsata
TTTGTGCGTCTCGTGACAAACAAACTCTATGGAGAATACGTTGCTCTGGGAAAATGGGAAGGAGGATCGATCGGAAAGAGAGAAGATTCGAAACAAGCGATTTACGTTTTTCGAAAAGTTTTCGTCTTCGATTCGTCGCTATTTTATTTCAATAGAATGGAAAATCGACGAAATTGACAGAGCTTTCTTTAAAATAATTCCTCGTAGGAGGAAAACGAATTTGTTAAGGAAAAAAAAAAAAATACTAAAAAAGGAGAATTAATTTGAACAAAGTATGACGGAAGTCCATATATAAAAGTACATGACGTATTTTTTCTTCTCTTCACGCACGATCGCGTTATGCCGTGACGATAGATAGACACGGCGATAGAAAGGAAGCTTATCCAATTCGCATTCCCAGGAAAGGAAGGAAATCGATCGAGAAGCGAAAGATCATTTTTCCCATTTTCCCGAAAAAAAAAAAAGAAAAAAAAAAAGAAAACGG
>NW_006263406.1:7689-9627 GCF_000469605.1 Apis dorsata
GAAATCGTATCGAATTTATTCTCGCGTGCCGATTAAAGCTTCGAAATCACGAGTGCAAAGTACAAAGTTACAAAGTTCAAGAAAGAGAAACGGTTGTGGTTACAACTCACCGGTCGCCGGTTTACGATCGAAAACGGGCACGCGTTTTTTCCACGCTGTTTTCGAGAAATCGGGTTGAAGCGAGTGTCTTTTTATTATCCGCGACGAACGGAAATAATCGTCTCGTAATTACGCGAAAATTTCGAACGCGGGATCTCCTTTCTCCTTCTCGAATTATCGAGAAAAAAAAAATCTCTCTCTTGCCCCCGTTTTTCCTCGATGCAAATTCCGATCTCGAAAGCGGAAAAAACGTCGTCACCCACTCGAAAACCAAACCTTTTTATTTCAGAGCGGATCGCATCAACGAATACCTCTCGAACGAATTTTATTTTTTTTTTTTTTTTTTTTTATCCACGATCGTCTCCTCGATCAGTTCCAGAGACCCGGGATCATTAGAAACGCGTAGGATCGTAGACAGGATGCGTTTGGAGAGAAGAGAAGATCTCTCGCCGCAGAATCTCGAATCTCTAAATGTAGGCGTGTACACACTCGTTCGCATACCAGGGCAAGCGCGCCAGTCGCACTTATTACCGGAGATTGTACGTTGTGGCTCTCGTTTACATCTTACGCTCGGCCTCGCGAGGAACGCGTGCTGCTCTACTATACCTCCCCACTCCTCGTCCTCTTCCCCCTCCATCACGCTCGCGTATCGCCGAACGTGGCCGCAAATCTAAATTAGCCGCGCTTTCGAACTCGCCTCGATCCAAATAAAATAATTTAATTCTCTTCTTTCTTCTATCCCCTTGTGAAACGAAACACGCGAAACCCAACGATGTCTCGAAACGATTAGTACGACTTTTTTTTTCCTCTTTCTCTTTCTATTCCTATTCGTAATTTCTTTTCTAAACGACACTTTTTTTGTCCTCTTCGCTCTCTTCGCCCAATTTTTCGTTCTCTCTTTCTCTCCCCGTTTCTTTCCTCTTCTTCTTCTACTTTTTTTCTTTTTCCTTTTTCTCAAGAAGACGCTGTCTGGGACTACTTTCAGAGTGATCGCCGGAGCCAAGTTTCCCGCGAAGGGAAGAAAGAAACTCTTCGCTTTTTCCCATCCCCGAGCGGGCACCGCAAGTCCCCCGCCTCGTCCATGAAGATGCTCGTTGCTTCGTCGCAGGGAACGCCACTACGTCACAGAATCACCGATATTTAAATATGGGTGGAGAGAGCGGGGAGAGCAACGATTCGTCGTCCTCCGCCCGGCGTGATGTGACGTAGTGGTTCTCTCTGGGACGATCCTTCCATCGATCCTCCCGCCGTCGTTTAGGAAGACCGTTTCTCATCTCCTCGGTCCAATTCGACCGAATCGACCGATCCGAAGAATCGTAATTCCGTAAGAATTGCAACCGTCTTTCCGCCCCGTCTTCTTTCCCGTCTTCTCGGGGAGAAAGAAAGAGAAGCGGTAGGTAGGCGTGGTAGTAGTTAGTTAGCTTGCTCGTAGAAAGCGTCGTATAAATAATACATGCTCGTCGTCGTCGTCGTAGCGTTACCATTTTTCATGGATCGAGTCGCGTGGAATTTTATTTCGAAGCAAAAAATGGAAAAGGAAAAAGAAGAAGAAGAAGAAGAAGAAGAAAGAAAAGAAGAAAGACTTTCTAGCTACGACGCCTTTCTCGAGAGAATATCTGGACTTGGTCGTTTCACGCGCATCGAAATGCAGAAGAATCACGATATCTCTCTCGCCCACGCGAGATAATCGACTCACTCCGCTCTAATTTGTAACCGGCCTGATTATCCCTCGTCTTGTTTTCTCCAACTTTTTCCGACCGGTAATCTCGCTCGCTGCCAAGTCGAATCTCGACACGAGCGGGCGGGCGTTGCCGTTTGGTCGAGGGTCGCGGCGTGACC
>NW_006263406.1:9859-14479 GCF_000469605.1 Apis dorsata
GAGAGAGAGAGAAAGGAGAAGGAAACTTGTATTTTAAATAAATCTGGAATCCGGTGTGCTATTTATACGTCCACGCTATGGTATACACCTTAGCGCGCGCCGCTTGTTTATTTTCCGTGTTGCGAGCACGTAACTTGCATCACTTCCGCCGCGTCTGCTCGATAGCGTAATCCGTGAACGATAATTAACACGCGCGCAGCGCCTTCCCTCGGCGCGCGTGTTTACCCCCGTGCTTTGTAATTCCCAATAAATATATATCCGTGTATCGCCCCCCTCCTCTCCAACCGAGTTGAATTCGTAACGCCGTTTCTTCGATTTAATTTGCTTTGCGCTCCAACGGTGATTCTCGAGGGCTCGGTTTGACGCGATAACTCGAGAGATGATTCTCCGGCACCGCTTGGATCGATGCCGCAATTCGAACGATATATACCTACGTTTGATTTTTTTAAAATATCGAATAGATTCTTAAGCTCTTCATATATATTATAAAATTTAGAATAATATATCGAATGGATAGATTTTTTTGTCTCAAATTAGACCAGGAATTTTTTTAGCCTGAAAGGAGTTTGACAGTCGTGGAAATAGAAATATTATTTTCAAAATTTTTGGGAATGGAATATGATAGTGAAATTCGAGTTTATTGATATTTATATGATTTTTCGTTTATTGAATAACGAAATTATTTCTATTCATTATGAGATTGACGATAGAAGGAAGGAAAATAAAAGGTGAAAAATAAGAACAATTAGACAGTGAATGTGAAAACACGTTATTGGGATTGTAACATTTGCTTCTCACAGCCAAATGACATTTTATCGCGACACTTGCCATGTCAAACCGAGGACCTTATCTTAAAATTGTTTTATTGTTAAAATATTGCGCGAAACGATATAAATATTTAATATAAATATAAATATTAATTATAAAATAATTAATATTCGACAAATTATTCTTTTTTATACGTAAAGATTCGTAAAATATTAAAATATAAAAGTTTTATACGTTAATTTACGCGTGAAATCGTTTTAAGTTAGCTAAGAAATTCACGAAACGAGAAACTTGTGTGGAGTTGGTTCGGCCGAGCAAAAAAAGCCTGGAGCGCAATAAAAACAGAAGAGGGCGAAGGTAGGTCAATAACACAGGCAACGCGATAGACAGAGAGCGCCGTTTGATTTTCGAGCCGCGCCACTTGTTCATAGGCCAACCAAACTTTTCCAAAAGTTCTCGCTTCGAGTTCTCCTCCACTCCTGACTCGAGTAATGCATTTCGAAAACTCGCGATCGGGCAAACACTCGTTCTCGAGTTCTTCATGATAACTGTGAAACGCGTGACGCAGAAATAACGAAAATTCTCGTTTCGAAATTCGGCGGAGTGAAGCAAGGAGTATCGTTTTTTTCCCCTCCTTCGTCTTTTACGATTTAACTTTCGCTCGATATATTCGATATATATATACATATATAGTGGGTAACGAATTATTCGAACGCCGCTTACATTTGCAATTTTGACGATCGAAATGTACACGTCGAAGAAACTCGTTTAAGACAATGAGATGTGTAGTAGGAGAGAAATCGATTCGAGATTATGTCAGCAAAATTTAAAAATGATTCATCGATTTATGCTGTAGTTATACATTTGTTATATACACGCGCTATTAATAGATTGCAAAAGATTGCAATAATATTCGAACGCTGTTGATAGTTGATAACTGATACGTTGTTGATAGTTTTTATACATTTTAGCCAGAAATGTAAACACTGGTACTAAGCGAGAGCGTTTTTACGATTAGTCGATGTCGAGCCATCGTTCCATTAACGTGAAAGTGTGTGGTATAATGTTCAAAATGAAAATGTGTGAAGCACAAAAGTGCGAACGAGAAACTATCCTTCGGTTGTATAAGGATGGGAAATATATAAGCGAGATAGGAAAAATTGTAAACAGAAGTAAGTCAGGTTCAGGTCGACCGAGAGAACTAACCGAAGGAGAGGGAAAAAAATTATTATTCGCGAATGTATACGTATATATGTATATCGTTCTCGGTTGGAGGAATTTCTAGTTTTCCTCGAGCGAGAGCAATAATATCGTGTGATACGATTGCGGACGATATCGAGGCATTGATCGTTCCTTCGATTATACACCGTTTAGAACGCGCACTTGCGTGTAATCGATTGGAAAGTGGATCGCCACTCGAGGTGATTAACTCGAGGGAAGATAGATAAAACGAGCGTGCGCGAGTTCCTTTTTTTTTTTTTTTTTTTTTTTTTTTTTTTTTTTTTTTTTTTTTTTTTTTTTTGTAAACAAATTTATATCGACGTATCCTCTCGAGCTTCTTATCCCCGCTTCCGTGGAAATTGTAAAAGTGCGGTATCGAGCGAGCCCTACGTATGAATAAATAAAAGTGTACCGTTCACCGTTTCCACTTCCCATTTCCACCCCCATCATTTATTCCGCTCTCCGGCTTTTTTCGAACGATCCTCCAACTACTTCTCTTCCCCTCCCCTCCCTCCATCGTTATGTAAACACGTCCACACGCGAAAATTACCCTCTCGTCTCGTTAAAAATTTGCACCAGCCTGGAAACTCGACCTCGCATTCGAGGAGATGAGCAAAAGTTGAAGTTGAAATGGGAAAAGGGATTGGAAAAAAGGGAGGATTGCTCGTTGTTATCGCGTCCCTTGTTCCTCGTTGCGCGTTTCGAGTGAAAATACTCGCTGTATTCTACTCGATGGATCGCAGTCTTTCCTTTTCGTTCGATCCCCATAAATCGCACACCGTTCGATCAACATCGTCCCCTCCACCCCTTGTTCGAGCAAACTAGAGGCCGCCTGTCGTTGATAAGCCACCTCTAATTTATTCGTCTCCTTCGCGGTCGTGTATTGAAACGGCCTCTTGAGGTAGAATTCGTTTTTTATTGCCTTCGAATATCATCGTATCCCTTCCTCTCTTTTAACCTCTGCTCCTGATCGCAAGAGGTGACGAACATAAAAAAGACGAAGCAAGCTCGAGTAGATTGGTTTTGAACCAATATTTGTATGGTTTCCAATGATCGGTCAATTTTCGCCATTTTCCTTTTTTCGAAATTAACCCTTCGCGCTCGACGATTTTTTTTTTTTTAATGAAGGGCAACTCGAGATGCTTTTGTTACAGTAAAATGATTTATAAGGAATATTCACGAATCGATGCTGCGCTCTTGTTAATTGGAGATTTAACGAGATCTAGCGTAATAAAGAGTTGAAATGCAGAGTTGATTCGAACGATAGGACTTAATTGGGCGAAATTATTTTTTTCCAAATTTTGAGTTTACCGCGCATATTGTAATAAATAAATTAAATAATAATAGAAATGCGTGTGTTATAAGATAAATTAGAATTAATATTAATATAATAATGGCTAGATTAAAGAATTTGTCCAGTGACGAGCGTTCGGTTGTGCTCGTACGTGTTATGTGATAAACAAAATTAATTTAAAAAAAAATAGAAAGTTTCTTCTGACAAATTGTTACATTTGTAAATTTCTAACACGAATTACTTGACTTTAATTTACAAAAAAAAAAAAAAAAATAAAAAACTTATCGATAATTTCTAATCATTTAAATTAAAATAAATGTTTAGAAATGTTATCAAATTGAAATTTAAACGCTTCTTAATAAATTTATCGATCATTATGTATCGATCAGTTCTCTGCCTCTAAATACGTATTTTTCTTTAATCTGTTAAACGTTTAAAAAAAGAGATATAAAATTTTAACGATATAAAAGTTTTAACGTATGCTTGTTACATCGAAACAATTATTTTTTTGAAAATGAATTTCGTCCACCATTGCTCGAATGTGCGCCACTCGCGCCTCTCGAGCACGAAGGGTTAATAGCAGCAGTCAAATTTCACTTCACTCGCGATTTACAATAATAAATTTCCACGAATGATCGAAGAAGAGGTAGAGAGAAAAAAAAAAGATGGCCGAATATGACGTAAGCATTCCGTCGATCGAACGGAATGGAGAGGAGAACGATCTCGAAGAAATTCCTTTCTCTCTCTCTCTCTCTTTCGCAAGACGAAAAAACGAATAAGGTAAAACGAAGCCTCTCGATACGATTCTCGGCTCGTAAAAAGTTGCGTGGAGCTTTTATTCCTGGTTGGACGACTCGGTTTTCTCGCCTTGCAAGGACTACCTGGCCATTATCGTATTATCTTTATCGCCTCTGTTCCCCCGATTGTCATTATCGTGATTATTATTTAAGGTCTGGTCGAAGGTACGGACAGGGCCGATCGAGGCGACACTCGTGCCCAGTGTTTTTCGCGAAAGGAAAATCTCGGCGAAATCGTAAAGAGGAGAAGATACGACCTTGCATTCCTTCTATATCTGCCCACGGACCCTACGCCCTCCTCCTCTCGTTTCTCCATCGTTTCTCGATCCTTGCACGCGGTGGGTGGAAATAGTGAGAGAGAGAGAGAGAGAGAGAGAGAAACCTTCCTTTTATCGCCGCGACGCGAAATCTCTTTTAATCGTGGCGCACGCCACGCAAATTTCCATTGGCAAATCTGCGAATTTATCATCGTTCGTGCACTATAAAAAAAAAAAAAAGAAAAATTTTTGCATCTTTCTTCGTTACCGCACAACACAGTCA
>NW_006263406.1:14542-26156 GCF_000469605.1 Apis dorsata
TGGACAGCGACACACGATCTAACGATTCTTTAGCTCGAAAGAGGCTGGCTACCGGGCACCTACCGCCTCTAATAAATCGAGTATCCTCGTCTCTCGATCGTCGAGAAAGCGCGGCACACATGCGCACGCACACGCGCATGCGCGCGCACACCTACTCGCGCTCGCGACACGTATTTCGTTGCCCAATTCCGTGCAACGGTTATCCGGAGATTATTCGATTCTTCCACGCTTTTGTCCTCGAGTCGAACACGCCCTCGAGTCGAAAGGGGCTCTCGATAGGTGGGTGACTAATAAACGTGTGACCCGCGCGCGCGTTTATTAATTCCGTTTCGAATAAATCTTCGTCCCACTTGGAGCGCGGCCTCCTCCTCCCCCTCCTCTTCCCCATAAAAGGCGTCCACTCCTTTAAATGCTAATTCCTCGCGGCCCGATATTGATCGATCTCGAAAGATTCCCGAATCTTTTCACCGAGTCAACCTTCTCGTCTCGAATGTTTAATTAATTAATTATGGAGGCGATTTCACGGGCGTATTTCTGATGAAAGGATGTTCGTTATTACGTCATTCGTTCGAATGAATGAACGAAGAAGACAAGGCCTGATCACGAGCGTGACGCCGTCGATGGACAGTGATTCGAAAGGTCGATTCGAAAGGAGAATTTCGATTTTAATATCACTTTCGTTACCACTTTCGAGATCGATTCGATGAAAAAAAAAAAAAAAAAGTGGCGTTCTTGGAAGGAAATCGTAATCGTATTTGGATGGAATCTCGATTTTCTCTGTTCGTTTTTTTTTTTTTTATGTTTCCCCCAAATATTGCCCTTGGGCTATTTTTTCCCTCTAATCCCGTTGATCAATATTATTCGCTTTCGAAACACGGATGGAACGATAAAACTCGTTGTATCTATTTCTGTTTGCGGGCGTGTGTGGAACGGTAACAAAGTTTTTTAAAACAAATATTTTTAGGTAGGTATTTCCCGGCCAATGAAAATATTTTTCGGTCGGTTGTAAATGAATTGGAAAATTCGTGAAAGATACCTAGTGCCAAATGTGTTTCGTTCAATCGTTAGAAAGAATAAAACAATGCTTTGGTCCTTTTCATGAGAAATAGCGCGATTTCAATAAAAATTATGTTATTAAAAAAATATTCTATTTTCCAATTTAATTTAGTTTAATTTTCCTTTTTTCTCAACTAACCCCTTCTTTTATCGTGAAAAGAGTCGCTGCCCAAGTGACTTTCATTACCTCCATCTTCTTTACCTAGTCTTATCATTATTTTAATAGACAAAATCGAAAAAAAAACATAAGAACACATTTAATCAAAAAGAATTTTAATTATACAATTTTTTTTTGATTTCGATTTGGACTCGTCATTCAGGAGAAAAAAAGAAAGTCTCAATTCAATTTCAATTCGTGAAAAGCGAAGCGAGCGATTGTCACAATTCTCCTATTCGTGGATCATAAATCATTTAACGATTAGCCTAATGCAACTTATTTCCGTGCCCTTGGCTGATCGCGTCCGTCCAACTTTGCCTCGTTCGCGATCCTTCGTCCTTCGCCGATGGGAAACGCGAGGGAGGGGGAAAAAAGAAAAATGTCGGTCGATAATGTTGACACGCGTACATTTCCACCGATCGCCGCTAATTAGTCTGCAACATCCATCGTTATCAACGACGGATGTGACTCTAAAGTTATGCACGAGGAAGCGTAACTCGATAAGAGAAGGATCTTGCCGTGGCGAAAATAAACTGGCGAGATAACGGATGGAGGAAAAAAAAAAGCATAGAAAAGAAGGATGGAAAGCGTTGGATGGGCGAACGTTAGGCAACGTCGCATAAAAATGGCGTCGAGCGGAAGCAATTGTCATCGACAGAGTTGGATATTTAACCCAAGTAGTTAGAAAAAGTAAAAAGTAGTTAAAAATCTCGAATAAAGTTGCCTTAAGTAATTGCTTGTTAAAATGCTTGAATAATAATTTATTCGTAGCTATAAAAGCTCGGTCGTTTGGCATTACAATTATTTCCAATTATCGTTATGTTTCGAGCAATAAATTATCGAAGTAACTTTATTCGTAACTTCGACTATTAAATTTTTCCCCGTCACTGCTGTTGAACGATTACCCAGCCGAGGAGAAAGAATGCCAATAGATATCGAAGCTGTGTGACTCGAGATATGACACGAATGAATTGCGTTCGCTCTATAATAATCTACAATTTTTTATCAATATCCAATCTAGATGAGAAACGAAAGATGCCATAAATATTTTACGAAAAACTTGTAAGATAAACCTTTCGTAAATAACGTGCGTTCACGTGATTAACGTGCGGTCACGGCACGCGCGTTTGCCGCGTTTCGTCCAATATCCTCGACTCGCTTTCTTACCTATTCCTTCCACGCGATGGAAAAATCACTCTCTGTAATATTACTGTAAACGGGAGCGAGAATATGGAGAAACGGTCGTTTCCAATTTCGCCGGAGCGAGAGGCTGGTCGAGCGTACGCCATTGATCCCTAGGGAGTCATCGGTGTCGAAAGAAACGGTA
This sequence comes from Apis dorsata, assembly GCF_000469605.1. Lineage (NCBI taxonomy): Eukaryota > Metazoa > Arthropoda > Insecta > Hymenoptera > Apidae > Apis > Apis dorsata. Next base: position 17,083 of record NW_006263406.1, read on the forward strand.
TCGCTGCAATTCGAGGAATTCCAAGGTTGTGCTCACGCGCATACACATCGGCTGTATTCTACCGATGATATCGATCGATCGATTCACGGAGGAACTTTCCAATTATCGGTGGGGAGAAAGGGAAAACAAAGGAGCGATCTTGGATATCGGGGATGGAATCGTATTATTATTTCCTTCCTCGTTTTCTTTTCTTTTGCGCGTGGGGAAAGGATGGAAGGGGAAAGAGGGGAAGGAGAAGGACAGATATCGACGTGTATTCATGCGCGTGGTTCACGTGGTTCGATCGAGGGCGATAGCGGAGAAGGTGAGGAGGAATCGAGAGCGAAACGCGGGGAGATGTGTCCCGAGGCGAAATTTCACCTTACGCAATTAAGGCAAGCGCGTCGACTCGGACGGCCGCTTACATCAACCGTTGCGTTGCGCGTTGATCTTGCGCGCACCTGATCTTGCCGGTGGGTTGCCAGTAACGTGGCAAAGATTCGTACTTGAAACCCGGCGTTCACCGCGTTCGGTTCACCGCGTAAAAAAACAAACGTCTCGAGACGTGCAGCGGTTTAGACGCGTAGAAAGTTACGTCGCGTTATTTCATCATCGTTTTCTCTTACACCATTATTTTCATCTTGCCCGAGAGTAAAATTCTCGAGAGAGGATACACACGTATCCCTCGCAGTGCGTTGCGTTTAGAGTGAGAATTAACTCTCGGATAGAGTCACGCGTTTCCATCGTTTTCTCTCGCGACTTTTTCATTGATCGTTCACAAATGCATCCAGAATGCGAGTTTATTCAGCAGAATTGCGTCGGAAAATATTTCTTTACGTCACGCGTTTGATCATTTTCTCTTATGAGTATCTAGAATTTATTCAATTTCATCATTTTCCCTTACGATTTTTTTCGTTATCTCAAGGTGCGAGCTATACTATTTTAAAATGCATTTGCGAGTTTACTCAAGGTTGCATCGAAGCGTATTCCTTTAGTCACGCGTTTCATCATTTTCTTTTACGACTGTCTAGAATTTATTTATTTTTTGAAGACATTCCTTTACAAATAGACACATTGTTGAAAGTGAAAATTACTCTCGGATGGTCACGCGTTCGATCATTCTCTTTTACGATTTTTTCATTGATCGTTTGCAGAATATTTATTTAGATTTGCAATCAGAAAATATTTTTTTAGTTATGTCAATTTGACTATTTTCTCTCACGATTATCTAGAGTTTATTCGGATTCCTTTACAAGTAGACACATTGTTGAAAGTGAAAATTATTCCTCACGCATTTGATCATTATCATCTCTTAAGATGTTTTTCGTTATTATTATCTCAGGATGCTATTCTATTTCAAAATGAAATATCTCGAGGATTGCATCGAAGAGTGGACATTATAGCGTCGAGAATGTAAATTACTCCTCGTATTCGCGAAAATGATTCTCGAAAGTACGCTCTTAGTACGTTCAAGCGCTATTTGCGCTCTTACGAAAGAAAAAAAAAAAAAATACTCTTGACGAGAAAACTCTCGAAACTTATATTTTTCGAACGGTTATTAACGTATTCACGAAAGGTGAAAGTGATACGATCGACGCGATATCGAGCGCGGCGAAAAACAATTCGCGAGAGTTTCACTCCGTGCCGGCCCTCTTGAAAGCTTAGATCGATGGAGCCGGATGGAAAAACGCTCAACGCTCCGAAACTCCGCTTTAAGGAGGCGATTCGCTTCGAATCGATCGAATGGAGGGAAACGGTTGGCAGTGACGGAGAATAGAAATCGACTATTCCAGATACGCGCACCTACCTACTCACCCACTCACCCACCTACCATTCGCGCCAGCCTATCCACCTCCACTCTCACGAAGGCTAAACTCGAGCCAACCTATCCTCTATTATGTAAAAGTACGAGGCTCGACGTAACACACGCTTTGCCACGCTTCTCCCGCCGATATTTTCCTTCTTCTTCTTCTTCTTTCTCGACTCTTCCCCCCTCTCTCAGTTTCGAGATCGTGCGTCGAACGACGAAGGACCGATCGAACGAACGTAATAATCCGTTGGAAGAAGGATCGGGGGGAGCTGCGAACGACGAGAAGGAAACGTCGAATCGCGAAATGCACCTTTGAAATCCATCCGATTGAAAAATATTTGAACGGAGGAATTCTCGTTCTGATGGACGCGATTGTCGGGACGATACGTTCCGCTTAATTCAACCTTTATGGGTTGAAGATTCGACAGGTTCGACACGCCATTTCCGATCGATCGATTTTCGCATGCGAAATAAGAATTATGGACGAATATATCGAATCGTGGAAAATGGATAGATATAATTTTTCGTCTGTTCGTGACTAACGAAGAAAAAGATCGGTGTCGTATAATTGTACGATCGTAATCAAGCTCACGACCCCGTTATCGATCTCTCCACCTTTGCCATTGTCCATTCAGATTTCGCTTCCGCTCCAGTTAAGGTTACGAATCGCCGCTCTCGATATCTTACGGTTCGTTAAATATTGATCTGGCCTGGGTGGGGGAGAGGGGAAAAAATTAGAGGCAAAAGCCGGTCCCCGGGAGTGCGAGCGAGAATCGATTTCATGCGACCAACCGGCGACCGGAATCCGGACCGGCAAGGGTTAAGCCGCGATTGAGAAAGATCGTTGGTCGCGCGACCGTACTTGGTCAACCGATAAACTCGGGACTGTCCTCGGTCTATCGATCTCTCTTTCCCTCTCTTTCTTTCTCTCTCGATATTTTCGAGACGCGAAACGCACGAGAAGAGTGGACAACATCGAATTAATATATTAAGTATCGCAGAGACGGGCAATAAAACGACGATCTGTATCTAAACACTTCGATGCATTAGAATCCAGAATATTCTAACGTGTCGAGAAAAATATAGGAAAATATAAAATATAAAAATATTTTTATCCCTGTAACGATACAAGTTTAATTTATAAATAATTAATAGTTTCAAAAATATTTCAGTCTTAGATAATTATCGACTTTGAATATTCGAATTATAGGTTTTCTACCAGCATGCGATGCGTGTGTGGTGTAAGAATTGTCAACAAAGCGTCGACAAGGTGGGGATAGGCAGTCCTAGCGAAGGACACCTCTTGCCCCTGTGCCGTCCCGCGAGACTTCTTTCCAGCAGTAAACAATACTTACTACGCACAACGTGCTTCGTCACGAACACGAAAGATAAAATTTTCTTCTATTCAAACTGTGTAAAGCACGAATATATATGAACGAAGATATAGATATTTTGAATATCCACGAACAAAGATTGCTTCTGTTGCTAATCACAAATCGTACGTGTAATTTGAACGGCTTTCTAAGTCTCGGGAGGAAAATCAAGTTCGAGAGAAATTATCGATCGAGCGAACGCGGACAGATTCATTAGGTTAGGCAGGAGCGTGGCTCCGATCTTTACTTACGAGCCACGAGTCGCGAAGCGTTAAATAACGTAGCCTCGTCGAAACCCGTAAGACGCGCTCGTGACTGGATGATCGCACGCGATACCATGCAAACACGTAATACGGAATAACCTTCGACGATGCGACGACTCGCAAAGCTTCGTATCGTAGAATACGTAGAATAGATGGTTCTGTATTATCGTTCGAGTACGAAACTGGTTGCGATGATTTTGTTATTATAAAAATCTACGTGCAATCTTTCGAATCGTCGTCCTTTCAAAATCTTTCAATTTCGCAATAAGAATAACCGCTTGGAATCTATTAATATAGAAATATCTACTATTTAAAGCGGATATTTAATACAACGATATTTTTAATTTTCATTTCCATTTCGAACGAGCAAAAATTCGTATATTTTTTGATATCGAAGCGAGGAACTTGGAATTTCTCGATACGTTATGATTATTTAAAGTGCAATCGGAGAGAGATGTGGATTCAAAACGACACTAGCATAACCGACGTTGACATAGGACGGCGTGCGATCGAGAAGCAGGAAGAGAAGAAAGAACGTTTTTCTCGTTACGATTCGTTTCTTACGCAACGCCTATCTTCGCCTTTCTTCCATTGTTTCGCTCGGGAAATTGGGGAACGGAATTCCCATAATCGTCTCGAGACGGATACGCGTACACACTTTCCCCACCTTTCCGGATCTTCCGCGTTCGATTCCATTGTATCCCGGATTTATTTCCGCGAGTTTCCAGTTCTCGTGGTTAAGGGATACGCGTAATATTATTTAATTAACGCGGAAATCGTATGTAGCGCGATCTTCGTTGAACGAGAGAAATCTGCGCGCGATTGGAATTAATTCGAATTACGGGAAGCAATTGGCGACAGTTACAGGTATTATTCGGTGAAAGTGTTGAGAATCTCTTTCCCCTGTCCCTCGACCCCTCGTCTAGGACCCCCGATCTTTCGATTATTTTCAATCCATCGTTTCCTTTCCTTCTCGAGAGGCAGACTCGTATCGCGAATAATTTCGTTCACTTCTCGCCTCCCGAGCATCGATCCTCGCGTTGCGTAAACAGGAAGAACCTGCGTGGATCGGGAGAGGGAGGACATCGCCGGTCGAGCAGGTATATTTTTAGCCTTGGATTATCGAGTCCGCTTCGCGGAAAGTCTCTCGCCTCTCGTTTCGAACGTTTCCCGGCGACGAAATTAATCCTCGTCCGCGTTTACATGTAACAGGACGTCGCGTAATCCCATTGCGCATTGTGGCTTGATCCATCCATCTTCCTTTCATCCTCTCTTCTATCTGGAACGATTACGTAATACGAGGACATCATTTTATAATCACCTTCGTTTCGTCGCTCGTAAATCACGGATGGACAAAGCGATTTTCGAAGCGGGTCACGGTCCCCTGATTTATATTGGCAAATTATTCGAATAACACGGGGCACGCGTACGCTGCCGCTACCGCTGCCGCTGTCGCCCCTCCCCCTCCCCTCCCGCGAAAGAAAGCCTGGTTTCGAGTTACGCCTGATTGTAAACACGCGAGGTGGCCGAGGAAATGGGAGGAGGAGGAGGAGGAGGAGAGTTATGGTGGGCGACAGGCGAAGGATTTTTTTTCTCTTTTCGCGTTTAATTTTACAATCGATTAAACGGTGTTTCTCCCCTTATTCGAAAACGTAATAGGTTCCGGTGTTTAACGGTGCGCGTCGCGGCAATTTCAAGGTAATTAGGATATTCGTGGGAACCTCTTCATTAAAGGAGCATTAAGAGACTGTTCGGTCGTCGCGTTGGTTAGAAACCGGTCTCGGACGGACCACGAGATATCCCGCCGTTTCTCCGGATTAAAGGGAAATAACGTACACTTGAATTCCTATTTATAAACCGGTGGTCGCCTCACCTATGCGCGAATACGGCATTAAACTCCGAACGAAATTCGAAGATATTGCGGACCGATTTGTCGCGGGTTTCGCAGGTAGAAATTTGCCTAGTTTTGTCGGCCGCCGATCCAAATTAATTCGACGGCCGTGNTAAGGATTTTGTTCTATTCGACGATCGATCTTCGATTTAACGGAGGATGATCGCTATAACGATTCGTCAGGTAGAAATTTCAAGGAAGAATAATTTGCGAACCGAGTTCGTTATCTCCAATAACACGAACAGATCGGGGCGACACGTTGGACTTTCGATTCGAATATCCTTGACCGTGGTCTCTTAATAATAAAAAAGGACGTCACGCGGCGAAAATCGGCCGACAGGCTCGAATCGATGCAGATCAATTTCCCTTTCACACGCGAACGCGACTAAATAAAGACTCTCGTGTCCCATTCGCGGCTCGATCTTCCATTTTATTCCATTTTTTTTTAATGTTGCGAATTAGAAAATTCCTCTCGAATTCCTCGAGGAAAGAAAGCCTATGAAGGATTTTCCATCCGGCGTTTTGATCGTTCGAAGGATTTTTGAATGGAATTATAGGGAAAGCGTTCGTCCGGAGGAGGAGGAGGAGGAATGATCGAGATGGGTGGATTCCACGAGCACAAAGAAATTAATTAAGCGGTCCCCCGGATCGGAGCGCGCGTCTGGAACGTGACCGTGGCTCGACTCTCGGCTCGGTTCCGCTCGGTGCTCGAGCGGCGGATTGACACGTGCCGCTGACACCGACATTGGCGTAGCTTGCAAAATGTCAAGTGCACGCGCTCGATCGGGCTCGATTCGTCTCTTCCCCTTCCCTTCGCATCGATCCAAAAACAAAAAGCCTTCTTCCGATTCCTTCGAGACGATGTCTACTCCCTTCTATGTCTACTAGAGTAGAGCAAGGAGGGGGAAGAAGTGGCCGTTATTTTATCGAGGTCGAAAATTCGACTACGTTTTTTGTCTCGCTCGAGGAGGTTAGAGAATCGTTGTGGAAAGAAAATGGCGTTGCGGTCGATTTAAGGAATAAAATAAAGAGCGTGGTAAATGGAGGTGACGCTCACCTTGGGTTGAGAAGGAGAGGAAAATAAGTTTACGTTTACGATATCTTAAGAAACGAAATCCATAAAGTATCGCGATGTTTTACGATGCGGTGAAGCGATATATACGGGCGATAACGCAGAAATTCTCGTTTATTCCGCACTTGTAAACTTGATCGATATTTCGTTTCACGTTCTGGCGACGATGTCGCGAAAACCGTTTCAAAATTTGTTCATATTTGTCGAATTTCTTGGAAAAATTCTCTGATCCGATAAATAAAAAGGCGAGGATTATCGCCGTTTTCGATACGATAATTCGCGATTAAAGTTATTGCCGTCGGCACACGATTAACCATCGACTAATCATTGTTATTCACCGTGGCGATATCGCGAACCGTAACAATAACATGGCGATAATAGCTAACGTAAGCTCGCTTCTTCGATTTCTCCTCGAATTTTTCCGTACGCGTTCTCCGAATTCCACCACCCTCGAACAACGTCAGATTGGTCAGCTTCGATTTACCTCGACGATCTCCACTAGGCAACGTGGCGGCGCTACGTGCTTACGTGCTTACGTACATTCGATACGGGAAGAGGGCGTATGGATCGTGCGGTTACATCGTTAGGTGTCTAATTTCGCGGCTCGAAAACGCGGTTCGCGACGAAATACTTTCGAAAGAGTAGCGGCCTCGCGTTCTTCACCGCACATTCCTCGCTCTGTAATCCAATCCAGTTTAGGTCATTAGGAATGCGACGCGAAAACTCGATGCCCGCCTTGCTCCCCCTTTAATATCCTTATCCGCTTATCTAGCGAGCGCGGGCTTCCGTTTCTTTAACGTTTCTTCCAACTGTCGCAACGCTCCAATTTGCGTGAAAACATCCGCCCCCTATGCGCGGAACGATCTTTTCGCGTGCTTTGCCGCGCCGAATTATTACCGTTTGCGCTCGACGAGTTTTTCAATTGGGCGAAGTAAGCGACTCGACATGATTCTGCGCATGCGTGTCGAGCGTCTCACGGATGAGATAAAATCATTAGATTTCTTTGCAAGTCCACACTGAATTATTATATGAATCTTGTGGGCCTTTCACTATCTATTATTATAATTTTTCGATTTCTTACATCTAATATCTAATGTCGCTATCTTTCATTTTTTTCAATTCCTTAAATACATTTCAATCTCGTTTCACAGAATCGAATTCATGTTGTTGTTCGGAATCAAATTCATCTTCGCTCAAGCTAATTTTATTTTCGAAATCCATTTTTTTTTTGTTACTTTACTATGATATGATTATAGAGAAGTTACTATAAGAGAGAAACTATGATATGACTATAGTTTTGGAGGAATATCTTATTTTAAAATATAAGTTTCTTAATAAATAAATAAATAATGAGACAAGGAATCTATTCGTAATAATACTGGATTCTTATTAATAGATAACGAAATCTAGCATGAATAAAGAAATGTCGCACAGTGGTTCGGAAGATTTTTTTTCTGATTTTGAGTTCATATGGAGATTTAATTTTTAAAAAACAATATTGCTTTTTATTATTATAATTTATTATTTCATTAAAAATGAAATCTAACCTAAAAATATAACTAAATATATAAAAAATATATAGTATATAGAAAAATACGTAAAATAAAGTAGAACAAAAATTAATAAATACTTAAATCAAAATAAAAAAATTTTTAATGTTAAATAAGAATTATTATATATCACATTGAAACAATTATTTTTTATAAATTTGAAAATAAATTTTCTCTACTTTTAATACATTATTCGAATCACTGTGCGTCGTGGCGACTGAGAGTCGCCTCCCGATCGCGGAGGGTTAACCCTTTGCATTCGAATGGTGACTTTCAGCCACCACCATGGTTCAATGCTCTCAGGCACGATTTTCTTTCCTTTAAGCTCTTCACGTGTAATCTTACGAACAATATGATATCCAATTAGATAGATTTTCTTATTTCAAAAAATAAACTGTATCTTCGACAGAGTTTGACAGTGATGGTTTTAATAAGAATATTATTTTCAAAGTTTCGAATAAGTATAGAATAATTGGTTCAAGTTGAAGATGAAGTTTGATTCTTCGTTCATCGAATTTGATGAAATTACTTCAGTTTCATAAAGAAATTGATAGAGAGAAGAAAAAAGATGAGAATAGATATACGTAAAAAATAAGAATAATTGAAATTGAGAGCAGCCAACGGTTTAAGAAGAATCGTAAAATCCACTTTCAACGAAAAAAGGCGAAAGACATTTTACATTCGTTTCTTGCGGATGTATCTTGCTTTATAAAATATCGCACGAAACAGCGTTTTTACAGAGTTTAATATTCGAAAAATTTTCATTCTTTTCCTAATGTAAAAACACGAAATTCACACGGAAAATCATCGACTCGACCGTCGACCGATCCATGGATCCCATCGAAGGCTCCTTCAAGGTCCTTTCATTTCCACGACCTCTATTCTATTCTTCTTGGCTCGAAATTATTTTATTACGATATTTCCAAACTTCGCTTCGAGAGATCTTAAACCGAGCTCTTTCCAAATATTTTCGGTTGCAATTTTCGTTTTGAAAGAGAGGGCTCGGCCCGAAACAGTTTCTCAGCCGGTTACTCGGACCGATTTTCTGCACGATCTACGAACCGTTCCTGGAAAGAGGCGTCCCCGGCCGGGGTGGTCCGGCCGCCCTCGTCACGCCACGTCCCGATCGAAAGCCG
>NW_006263406.1:26215-29380 GCF_000469605.1 Apis dorsata
GCGCGTGGTCCTCGTTCGAAACAGTCGAATTATCCTTTCCCTCCGTTCTCCCAATTCTGATAATTAATAGCGGCGTTGAGCCCGAAATAGGGGAGGAACGTATATTCCCCTCTCTAGAAAGGAAAAGGAGAAGGAATAGAAGAAAAGAATAGAACGTGATAATATATATATATATATATATATATATTTTAGTCGTCGCACAGTAGTTCGAATGATAGGGACGAATAGATGAAATTTTGTTTCCAAAGTTTGATACATGGAGATTTAATTTTTAGAGAACGATATTGATTTTTATTATTACAATTTATTATTTTATTAAAAATATAAGTATGTAAAAAAATTGACATTGCGTTTAATTGGTATAGGATAAAAAAGAAAATGCAAGTAATCGATGTATAAAAATATATAAATATATAAATATACAGGAAAATAAAAGATATAAAATAAAAATGAAAATTAATAAATATTTAAATAAAAAAGGACAAAACAAAGTGTGTCATTGTAAATATTTTGAATTCGATGATTTCTCATCATCTTCATTCAATATTAATTTTTTTCTTCTTCTTTGTCTATATTTTTTTTTTTTTAATAAATTTCTTGATTTAACGAACTTAATTTTTTTTCTTTTGGTGGTTCTCAAAAACCGTTTATTAATGGATCAAAAAGTTTATTAATAACATTGTTAATAGATCCAAATTCGTATCTAGCCTGTCATTTTACAAGTATTTTTTTCTCGGTATCTACGAGAATTTTTATGCTTTGCGTTTCTTCCTACATTTGACCAGTTGGAAGTATGAAAAATTGAACGATACTCTTTGATAAAATAATTTGTGCAAAGTTATTCGCATGAATATATTAATATTATGACCAATAAAATTCTTAAATTCTTTATTAATGTTTAGTAATGTTCTTTATCAATTGCCATAATTTTTTTTTTTTTGGAAATTTAAAAAATATCGCGCTATATTTCTGTCATTGTACCAAAACCTGATTTTGGCTTATCGACAATTATGATATTATGCAACTCGAGTAAGAGCCTTTACTCATCTTAAATTTCGTTATTTTCAATTAATAAAAGCATCGATTTGCGAATATTCCTTGCCTTTTTATTTCTTTACTAGGAAATATTGTAAGCTTATATTTTAAAATAAGATATTTCTCCGAAACTATGATCCTGACAATTAAAATTAGTTCAGACAAAAGCCTTAAAAAAGAAAGAAAAAAAAAAAATTTCGAAAATGAAATTAGCTCGAGATGAATTTGATTTTGAACCGTTGAGAAACCGATGATTGATTCTAATCACGAAGTGAATTAGCGATAGAGAAAACGAAAGCAGCGAAGATAGCGGTATTGTTTGATTAATTCTTATATTCTTTATAAGTTGGTAAAAGAAGATCACTTATCTATGATTTATAAAAATTTTAGTGTATCAATTGACAGCTTCGACATCGATCGTCAATTATAATGAAATTCGATCAAATGGGAAGCTCCGTGTAACTTTAACAAAAGCAAAAAAAAAAAAAAGAAAAAAGATCGAAAGATTTATTCTCGCCGAAACAAACCAGATGAAAAAGGATAAACCAAGAATACATCTCGACGAATACTTTATAAATTATCACGCAAAAATACAGAAATTAATATCAAAAAAATCACTATTTTATTCAAAGATGCGAATAAGATGCAAATTATCAAAATATAATATTTTTGTAGGTTAAGATTTGTGTCGTCGTAAAAACACGTCTACGTGCATCCGTTAAGACCGTTCGTCGCGCATGCGCAACGAAATCATCTCGAGTCGCCACTTGGCCCGACTGAAAATGTCGTCGAGCGAAATAATAGCATCGAAAGCAAGAAGCTTTTCATCCATCGAGATCTCACTCTATCTTCTCTCTGGCTTTATCTTATTTGCATTCTTTATCCTATCTATTCTAATCTCTATCTATTCGATAGAGGCTGTAATGTTCGGTGTAGTGTTCGGTTCGCCGAATGAAGTCAGGAGAGCAGAGAGCTGGTGTGGCCGAGAGTGAATCCGTCCGCACCGCACGGTTGGCAACCGGATCCCGAGAGCCGTTCCGTTTACGGGTCGAGTTGGAACTCGAGAATAAGGGAAGGAGCGAAAGTTGGCGGGAGAAATCGAAAGGGAATAGAAGGAAAGATGCGTCATCACCTGGGATGGAAACGGGATTTTCGTCCTATCTTGAAAAGGTGTAAATCAAAGGGGGGGAAGGAGGGGTATTGATTCGAGAATCTCTTGATAAAAGAGACACGACTCGATTTCGTGACTTCCCCCGTTTCAAACTCGCGTGTATAATAGATTAATAGGCCGAGTCAACGAAATTCGATTTGAAAAAATAGTTTCGAACTAATAGCTAAAATCTGATTAAAATGATCGAAAGTTACGATTAATGGAATTATTAATCGTGACTATCGATTATTAAATAATCAATAATAAAAAGTTGTTGCAATCAATGATTATTAATTATTAATCGTGAAGTGATTACATTTTTTACACAGTTTTAGATTTTACATAAAAAATTCCTAGAACGAGTTATTTATTTATTTTTTACTGTAATTTGCGCTCTTAACGCGCAATTACAATCTTAACTCGTATATAAAACTCAAACACTTTATCCGATAATTCGTGAGTTCTTTTGATGTGTATATCATCGTGTGAAAATAATCTCTCAACAGAGGCGAAGATGGCAGTGATGTATGGTATATAAAATAGAAATGAGTAAAGCAAACGTCAACAATAACGTTCAGTTCTTCCGAATTAGTGATACAGCACTGGACAATTACGATAACGCGAACAACTTTATTATCCAATTATCGTTGACGATAAGAGGACAAGCTAACGATAATCGTTGAATGATTACGAATATAATAACAAGTAATAGCAATATAATCGTGATTACTGATTTTATTTCGAATAAAAAAAGAGTTATCGACTTATCTTTAAAGGAGAGATCTTGGAGGAAGAATTTTTCAGAATTTAAAAGCATCGTTTAAAGATAAACAGTATCGACGATTTAGCAATCGTCGAAGGCGTCGACGCTGATCGATTTATCGGATTACGTTATATCGTTAAATTTATCTACGATAAAAGGAAGTTGACCAAGTTTGAGCTTCGTTTTACACGTGTATATATATATATATATATATATA
>NW_006263406.1:30368-35532 GCF_000469605.1 Apis dorsata
GCGCTCCGATTATGGTGAGTAAGCGCGCCTTCCTTTCCGTTTCCTATCAATTATTTATGACTCCGCGCGCCACGCCATCCCACCACTCCGATCCGACCAAGGACGACGACTCGCGATCGGGAGTAGGGAGTCCCTGTTTTTCACCGAATTTCCATTAACCCCATTAACTTTTAGCGGGTACTTTTAGCACAGCCGATCGCTCTAAAAAAAAAAAAAAATTTTACTAAAATCAAATCATAATACTAGACAACGTAAAAGAAGTGAGAAAGTAACGTGTAATGAAGCGTAAACGTAACGTAAGTTGTTATTACAAAAATCTAAAATCTCAAAACTTTATCACTGTATTCGTCAACATTTTTATTCAACGCGTCTTTTTCTTCAGGAACTGGAAGAAATAGAAGGTTTATTCGTATTGGAGAAAGTTTGAAAAATATAGTTTGAAAGAGACTCGAGATAAGAAATAAAAACATGCAAGAAAATAAGTATATACATTCTAATATTAAATTATATTACCAAAGTGATATTCTATTTCAAAACATTTTTCTTGTTGTATTTATTTTATTTTTATTCCATTTGGTATATAAACCGCACCTGCAGTTAATGCTTACGTTCTTCTCACGCTCTTTTTCTATTCCCTTGGATTATCATGCACGAGACGAAGAGAAACGATATCGTAAAAATTAATGGCGGGTTTCGTTTGCGCCCGAAGACGCGCGTATCCTATTTCACGAATGAGAGAGAGAGAGAGAGAGAGAGAAAGAGAGAGAGAGAGAGAAAGAGAGAAGCGCGTTCGAGGATAGATAAGGAACTCGTGGAACCGTGAATACCGCGGCGTAGATCGCGATCGAAATAGTTGGCCGCGCGATTTTCCTCCTCTCGATTCACCGTTACCCGTTACCTTCTCCAGATGCCGAGAGAAAGAACGGAAGGCCTCTGATCTCGGCCATCGTCCAATTAAAAGAGCCAGGAGAAAAATCGAGGCATTTGCCTGGAAGAACGGGAAGATCGGTGCGATAGCGGTGCGCGTCTGTCGCGGCCAACATCCTGTCGCGAACTCGAGCACGCCTCGACACGGATTGGTGGTACGCGCGTTGCTTGTACGCACGGTACAGTTACGCCGCCAATATATATATATATATATAAATATATATATAAATATATATACCGTTCACCCATGAAAATATCCGATTTCGTCTAATTCGTGTTCGTGATCCAAGAGCATCTGAAAGATTATCGATAGAATATCGTTGATAAGATAAGCGATATCACGTCGAGCGATTCAAGTTAAAGAATATATATATATATATATATATATATATGGATGAGGCGCGAAGAGAGTGAAATTTTGTCCAGAGTCGAAAATCGAGTTCGAGTCGAAAGCGAAAGCGACCGTTAATTTGTTCGCTTTTGAAGCGAGAGGAAGAGGTTGAAACTCGAAACTCTTCTCCCGAGGCATAGAAATAGCGATTAGAAAGATCGATCGATATTTTCAAGCTATGAAACGCGAATTCGTGGTAAAAGGATTTTTTTTAGTCCATTACACGCGGTCTCTTGATAATTCGAATGATTCGATTCCATCGATCTTGCATTCGATCGAAGTTCGATTCGAAGGGGAACGCGATCTTCGTCGATCGATAGTGGCGAAAAAGATAGGCGCGGTTGGAAAAGATATCGCATCCACGTTTTCCCTTGGAAACGTTCTCCTCGATCTTTCGCGATCGAAACGCCCGAAGAAACGAGAGCTGTTCCTCGTCTTCGGGACAAAGTTGGGCGATCGAGAGAATCGTGACTCGAGCCCGATCATCCTCCAGATTTATGTACCTCCTCGCGCACAATCGACATCGTGCCTCGTCGAGATAAGATCGAAGAGACGCTTTTCCTCGGATAAAATCCCACGAAGAGGAAAGCGGAACGAATCGAAAATCGATTCATCCCTCCTCGATTTCATCCTTCCCTTCCACGCGTAGAATTCGCAGAGATAAGATCGAGAAGCGCCTCTCTTTTTCGAAGGAATCGTGACTCGTGCACGATCATCCTTCGAAAATCACGGATAAACGTGGAGGAAGATAAGCATCTTGGAACATACACGGACTCTCGATTCCAATCGCCTATCCGTAACGGTCGGGCGTAACGAGTGTGCGCTGGCCTCCCCGACCAGCGCCTGTCGTTGCGCGGCAGCAACGTGACCCGTAAAGTTGGCCGGTTAACTCGCTTTCGTCCGAAAGGACATTCCCAAGGTTCGTCGTGGGGACGAAGGTGGAGGAAGAGAAGAGGGAGGGGGAGGAGAAGACACCGTGGCGGAACTAGCTAGCTTCGATAGCTTCGATTCGTGGCAAGGATCGATGGAGAGCGAGCCCGGACTCGTTACGGGGCCTCGTGACTCAGCCGAGTGGAATTTCGCGACACGCGATACGACCGGCCTCTAGCGGCGGTTTATTAACGCGGCGCGGCCAATTCCGAGCACGGGCGAGCATNGCTACGAGAAAGAGAGAGCGTATCGTATACGCTATAGGTAAGAGAGAAAACCGGTCCTTTATAATTAGAGGATCGAGCGTGGTAAAGGCGCGCACCCCGAATAAACCGGCGAGCGCGATTTCGGTCTTTTGCCGATCCCTTAATCGCCGCCTCTGCGATGCTGGCTTGCGAAACGACTTATCTACAGTGGGTAACGAAAGTATTCGAACGCTTACGTTTGCAATTTTTGATGAACGAAATATATACATTAAAGAAACTTGTTTAATACAATGAGAAGTGTGTAATAGAAGGGAAATCTCAAGATTATGTCAGCAAAATTTGAAAATGATTCATCGATTTATGCGGTAGTTATAATACGTTTATTATATACACGCACATTTAACATTAATATTTCGTTAGATCATCTTTGGTGGTGATAATTTGTCTCGGTCGACTGGTTTCGTACTGCGAACCAGTAATTTTGTAAAATTACGATCGATGGAATTCCATATTTCTATAATTTCTTCTTTAAACATCCGCTTCGAAGATATTCGAAATTTGTTTAATTTTTTGTCCATTTCAGCCTATCAATTTTCTATGGGATTTATATCTGGATTCTGCAGTCGAGTATTTAACATATGGGATATATCGTATACGATCCATTCTTTGTCTTGTCGAAAGTACAAGTCTTCCAACAATCTCAACTTGTGGCCACTATCTTTGAGATTGTTCTTTAGAATATGTAGATATTTATATATTTATCGAGTATTCGGTCGATAAATACTAAATTCCCCATAACTGCCATGTCCAACACCATGACCACTGTATTTTACCGTTCAACATACATTTTGATCTTCTCCATACATAATTTCTCTCATTCGAATTAAAAATATTAAAGTCAGATTCATCGAAAAATATCATTTTTTCCCAAAAACCATTATCTTCCAAATTACAAATATTTTTGCAAAAGTCAATCTCTTCTTTTAATTTTGCTTATTGACGTACGGCTTTCTTCTTGGTATCTACTCTATCATGAAAATTATCATTTCGCCAGACTCGTCGACATAATCGTCGATAAATATCTTTTAGTTTTCAATTTTCTTGATCGATCCGAATGATTCACAACCGTTTCTTTAATTTTTGATTTTTTTTATAATGTACCATAAATTTACAATTTTTCCTATCTCGCTATACGATTTCCTTATACAGCCGAAGGATAGTTTCTTTTCGCACATTTTCGAATTCATTCTGAATATTATACCGCACACTTTTACTATTACGTAAAAATCCTCTCGCTTAGTTCCAGCGTTTACATTTCTGCCTATAAAATGTATAAAAGCTACCAACAACGTATTCGACACTTTTGCAACCTATTACTACCCCGTATACATAATTTAATATAACTGCTATAAATCGGTGAATCATTTTCAAATTTTGCCAATATAATCTTCCTCCTACTATATACTTGGCGGCGATTTTTCCGAGAGGGGGGGGGGGGTATTCGAAGGTCGAGACGGAGGTTTAAATTTTATTCGGATTAAAAGGCGCGCGTGAAGGAAGGAAACATCGTTAATCGAGATTTGAACGCGTTTGCTCGTCGGGAAGGGGGAAACGAAAGGTATTGCGAACAATTGATTAATTCGCTGGATTCACCGATAATTGCCACCGTAACCAACGAGACAACGAAATATTGTTCGACAATTAGATTTCGCGGTGGAGAGAAAGAGAAAGAGGAGATCGATGTCCGAGCTTGGTGTCGAAAATCAATCGAGGGAATGGAACAACGTTGTTCCCGGCCCGTGTGAGAGCATNAGAAGGATAAAGAGAAGAAGGGAAAGAGAGGAGGATCAGGCCCTTTCTCCTCAGATTCTTCTTCTTTTCGCTTCGCTCGAGGAGCATCGATCGACGCCCTGTGAGAAAATTGAAAATAAAAATAAAATAAAAGAGTTAGAGAGAGAGAGAGAGATACACAGATGGTGGGAAAGCGAGAAGGACACTAGAAAGGAGGCGTAAGAAGGAATTTTAAAATTTTATTTATCGCATAATTGGATCGAAATTTGGGTTATATCAGTAACCCAAATTTTTTTACGCAAGATATTGGAAAAATGATAAAATTGGACCGATATTAGTAAAAATAAATAATTTAGGTTATGCTTGCGAATTTCTTTATGCAAGGTATTGGAAAAATGATCAAATTGTATGAAATAATAAAAATAAATAATTTGGATTACATCAGTATACTTCCAAATTTCGAATTTGCAAATTTTTTTACGCAAGATATTGGAAAAATGATAAAATTGGACCGATATGAGTAAAAATAAATAATTTAGGTTATGCTTGCGAATTTCTTTATGCAAGGTATTGGAAAAATTATCAAATTGCATCGGTATGAGTAAAAATAAATAATTTGAGTTACATTAGTATTCGTGCTTGCAAATTTCGATTTTGCAAATTTCTTTACCCAAGGTATTGGAAAAATGATCAAACTGCATCAATATGAGTAAAAATAAATAATTTGAGTTACATTAGTATTCGTGCTTGCAAATTTCGATTTTGCAAATTTCTTTACCCAAGGTATTGGAAAAATGATCAAACTGCATCAATATGAGTAAAAATAAATAATTTGAGTTACATCAGTTTGCTTCCAAATTTCTTTATGCAAAGTATTGGAAAAATGATCAAATTGCATCGGTATGAGTAAAAATAAATA
>NW_006263406.1:35610-37960 GCF_000469605.1 Apis dorsata
GAATATCGATTTTGCAAATTTTTTTACGCAAGGTATTGAAAAATTATAAAATTGGACCGATATAAGTAAAAATAAATAATTTAAGTTATGCTTGCGAATTTCTTTATGCAAAGTATTGGAAAAATGATCAAATTGCATCGGTATGAGTAAAAATAAATAATTTGAGTTACATTAGTATTCGTGCTTGCAAATATCGATTTTGCAAATTTCTTTACCCAAGGTATTGGAAAAATGATAAAATTGCATTGGTATAAGTAAAAATAATTTGGGTTACATCAGTATGCTTCCAAATTTCTTTATACAATAGTGGAAAAATGATCAAATTGCATCGGTATGAGTAAAAATAAATAATTTGAATTATTAATAATTAGTATTCGTGCTTGCGAATTTGCAAATTTTTTTACGCAAAATATTGGAAAAATGATCAAATTGTATGAGTAAAAATAAATAATTTAGATTACATCAGTACATTTCCAAATTTCGATTTTGCAAATTTCTTTACACATTTTATTGGAAAAATGATCAAATTTAGTATGAATAAAAATAAATAATTTGAGTTACATTAATATTCATGCTTGCGAATTTCGATTTTGCAAATTTCTTTACGCAAAATATTGGAAAAACTGCGCCAATGTGAATAAAAATTAAGAAAAAGAATATCGTGTAAATGCTTTACGAAAAAGTTATGGCAAAAGTACAGAGTTGTTGGTACATTGGCGACGATATATTTAATGAAATCTAAAGCTCCTTGTTTACTATTTGGCGTTCGAAAACGTTCGAATTGATAGGAAAAACTGATGGAAAGGATGGATGGTGCGTTCTATCTTCCTGAAAGCGAGATAAAGACGAAATTCGGGGAGACGATAAATTCAGTTTCGCCAAATGGAGACATAAATCTTCTCTTCAAAACGATATGGTTTTCTTATTTTTATCACATACGTACATATAATCGTATCGAACAAGTGTATGAAAGAAGAAGAATTTCTCTTTTCCCTTTCACTTTTTCCCGAATTGATCGTTTCAATTTTCGCACGAATTCCAGCCATGCTTTTCACCAAATTGCTCGCATCGAATTTTCGTTTATCCATTGATTGGAAAAGTAGGATCGATATCGTAAAGTCTTAAGAGATATATTAACTTTTTTCCACGATTTTAATAATTTTCGACCGAATTCGAATCACTTTGTGGCGCGTTCTTGCGTACATAAATTTTAATATTCGACAAATTCCTTCTTAAATAATAAAATTCTACAAATTAATATTTTTAAAATGATTTAAAATAAATTTTTATTCGTATCATTGATTTCACAAATCAATATTTTAATTAAGCTATTTAAATGAATAAAATATAATTTTAAAAATATTAAATTTAATGGAATAATTCAATGTATTAATAAAATAAAATATTCAAGCATTATTAATTTTAAATCTAATATAAATTTTACCATGATCAATTACTATAAATGAATAAATCGAATAAATAAATCTAAATAAACAATATAAAAATTAATACTAAATTACTATTAAATATTTACTTACTTACTAAATATTACTATACTAAATATTTACTTATTAAATATTTTAAATCAAGATACTAAACCAATTTAATATTACATACAATTTATTATTATATATATACAATATTATTATATACAATATTACAATTTAATATTAATATAACTTCACTTGCTTTAAAATTTAAAGATACTGGTGGTTCCATATTTGAAGAACATATTATAAATCATAATAAAGATGCTGAAGGTATACAATTAATTATTTTATTAAATGTCTATTACTCTTTTTAATTATATTTACTAAAACAAAAATAATCTCGAAGATCCTAATCCATGATTATTATCAAATAACTACCAATTAATCTCAATTTTAAAAAACTTACCATTCTTTTAATTATTAATCCTATAATTGATGAAATTGCAATAATTTTATATTATATTCAGATAATAATAATTATAATTCTAATAATAATATAATATTCAGATAATAATAATAATAATTATATTCAAATAAACATAATAATCATAAAATTAAAATTCCAAATGAATTAATTATAATTTTTTTCCAAATTATTAATCGTAACATTCCATATCCTATAATAATAATTACATTCAAATAAACATAATAATCTTAAAATTAAAATTCCAAATGAATTAATTAAAATTTCTTTCCAAATTATTAATCGTAACATTCCATATCCTATAATAATAATTACATTCAAATAAACATAATAATCTTAAAATTAAAATTCCAAATGAATTAATTAAAATTTCTTTCCAAATTATTAATCGTAACATTCCATATCCTATAATAATAATTACATTCAAATAAACATA
>NW_006263406.1:38146-42675 GCF_000469605.1 Apis dorsata
AAATTAATTACAATTTCTTTCCAAATTATTAATCGTAACATTCCATATCCTCCTAAGATATATAAAACATTAGAATAATAAAAAGTTTCACACGTTAAATCATTTTAAGCATTAGCTAAGAAATTGAATGAAGTTGTTGGTTCGAAAAAGATTAAGATTCTTTCCTTCCTCCTTTTAAAAGCTACGATCTCGCGCGAATCGGATTCGGCGGAAGTTCCGAGCGAAGGTTGGCGCGTACCGTTGGCGCGCGATAACCGGTAACAGGCCGGCAACAGTAACAGTAACAGCGTAACTGACCTACAGACTGCTTCCACACCTGGGTGCACCTCCCCCCGCGCTCCCCTTCCCTCCTTCCCTTCCGAGTTGGAAACTGTATCCCTTCGACGAGACGGAATGAGTCAAGAATTTTTTTAAATCTCCTCGAAAATAGAGAGAAATAACTCGACGCCCCCGTTTAAAGAGGAGAAATCTTGGCGATCGGCGAGTTTTCCTCCTCCGAATTCCTGGAAATTCTAATTAACCGGCGGAGCGTGGCGAAACTACGCCACTCTCGATCCTCTGGTTGGTTCTCACACTGAAGGAAACGCGCGGGATTCCCACAAGGTTGGAAGGAAAATGCAATCGCACGAGTGGAAAGGGATTGCGAGATTTTCCCTTTCTCTTCGAATTCGAAGGATCGTGTTCCAACGCTCGGTAAGAAAGAGTTCGAATCGAAAGCTCCTTCATTTCGTTCGATATACTTTCCAGAAAGTGAGTTTAGGCGCGTTTTCATTAGGTTTGTTTAATTATTCCTATGAAGCCTCTTTTTTTTCAAACCTAACGTCCGTCCATTCTCCAGACAATTACCGATTTTAAGATCGGTAGTCGAGGATAGAAGCGAAAGATCGAAAACGAAAAACGAAAGAATGAATCGAAATCTAAAATTTCGAAAAATCGAGGAAGTTGATTCGAGAGATCCAGGAGGAGGCATTTCGATTTTAAGATCGGATAGACGAAGGGTGCGAGCGAAACGAAAGATCGAAAAAGAATAATTGGAAATCGGAAATTTCGAAAGAGCGAGGCAATTTCGATTTTAAGATCGGATAGACGAAGGGTGCGAGCGAAACGAAAGATCGAAAAAGAATAATTGGAAATCGGAAATTTCGAAAAATTGAGGAAATTGATTCGAGAGATCCAGAGGGGACAATTTCGATTTTAAGATCGGTAATCAAGGATAGACGAAGCAAAACGAAAGATCGAAAANAGAAAGAATGGAAATCGGAAATTTCGAAAGATCGAGAAAGTTGATTCGAAAGATCCAGAGGAGGCATTTCGATTTTAAGATAAATGAAGGACGCGAACGAAACGAAAGATCGAAAAAGAATGAATGGAAATCGGAAATTTCGAAAGATCGAGGCAATTTCGATTTTAAGATCGGTAGTCGAGGATAGACGAAGGCTGCGAGCGAAACGAAAGATCGAAAAAGAATAATTGGAAATCGGAAATTTCGAAAAATCGAGGAAAATGGTTCAAAAGATCCAGAGGGGGCAATTTCGATTTTAAGATCGGTAATCAAGGATAGACGAAGCAAAACGAAAGATCGAAAAGGAAAGAATGGAAATCGGAAATTTCGAAAGATCGAGAAAGTTCGAAAGATTCAGAGGCAATTTCGATTTTAAGATCGGTAGTCGAAGATAGACGAAGAGCGCGAGCGAAATGAAAGATCGAAAACGAAGGACGAAAGAATGAATGGAAATCGGAAATTTCGAAAAATCGAGAAACTTGATTCGAGAAATCCAGAAGGTGTATTTCGATTTTAAGATCGGATAAACGAAGGGCGCGAACGAAACGAATGAAGAATCGAAAAAAAAATGAATGGAAATCGGAAATTTCGAAAAATCGAGAAAGTTGATTCGAGAGACCCAAAGGAGGCATTTCGATTTTAAGATCGGATAAACGAAGGGCGCGAACGAAACGAAAGATCGAAAAAGAATGAATGAAAATCGGAAATTTCGAAAGATCGAGGAAGTTCGAGAGATCCAGAGGCAATTTCGATTTTAAGATCGGATAAAAGAAAAACAAACGAAAGATCGAAAACGATGGACAAAAAAATGAATGGAAATCGGAAATTTCGAAAAATCGAGAAAGTTGATTCGAGAGAGGAGGCATTTCGATTTTAAAATCGGATAAACGAAGAGCGCGAATGAAACGAATGAAAATCGAAAAAAAAATAAATAGACATTCGAAATTTCGAAAGATCGAGGAAATTAATTCAAAAGATCCAAAGAGAGCAATTTCGATTTTAAAATCGGTAATCGAGGATAAACGAAGCGAAACGAAAGATCGAAAAAAAAAGACGAAAGAATGAATGGAAATCGGAAATTTCGAAAGATCGAGGAAGTCGATTCGAGAACGAGAGGGGAGGGTGGAATTTCTCCAGAAAATAGAGGAAAAAAATGAATGCCGCGAATTTTTTCTACCGATTCAACTACGAGCCAAGGAAGGAGGAACGATTCGCGCCTCGATATATGCAAGCGTCCGCTCATCTGCTTTCAGGCCGCGTCGAAGATGGACGACTGGCGTGGAGGGGGGGGATATCGACGACTTCCTCTTTCTCACGTTTGACTAGGCGGGTACGACGGGATGACGGCGTTGTTCGCGAAGACACGGCCGTTTTTCTTCGTATGCATTCCACGCGTCCCCTGTACGTGACATAATCGGCACGACACGCGTGTACAACGGTGCCATTATTCGCGAACAATGGGACAAGCCGCGAGTACGTACGCGAGGCGGCGGCTCGGTTTCGAAATTCCCCCTCCCCTCTCGCTCCCCGAATCGACTTCTCGAGCTTTCGAAATTTCCGATTTTCATTCGATCCCTTGTTTCGTCGAAATTGCCCCCTTTGGATCCCTCGCTCTCGAATCGACTTCCTCGATCTTTCGAAATTTCCGATTTCCATTCGTTCTTTTTCGATTCTTTATTTGTTTTCGATCCCTCGTTTCGTCAAAATTGCCTCCTCTGGATCCCTCGCTCTCGAATCGATTTCCTCGATCTTTCGAAATTTCCGATTTCCATTCGTTCTTTTTCGATCCTTTATTCGTTTTTGATCTTTCGTTTCGCTCGTGTCCTTCGTCTATCCTCCGATCTTAAAATCGAAATTACGCCCTCCCCTCTCTTTGGATCTCCCGAATCAACATCGATCTTTCGAAATTTCGGATTTTTATTCATTCTTTTTCGATTCATTCATTCTTTTTCGATCCATTCATTCTTTTTCGATCCATTCATTCTTTTTCGATTCTTTATTCGTTTTCGATCCTTCATTCTTTTTCGATCTTTCATTTGTTTTCGATCTTTCGTTTCACTCGCGCTCTTCGTCTATCCTCGACTACCGATCTTAAAATCGAAATTCCCTCTTCTCCCCCCTGGATCTCTCGCTCCCGAATTAACTTTCTCGATCTTTCGAAATTTCGGATTTCCATTAATTTTTTTCGATCCATTCATTCTTTTTCGATTCTTTATTCTTTTTCGATCTTTCATTCGTTTTCGATCTTTTGTTTCTCGCGTCTTTCGTTTATTCTCGATTACCGATCTTAAACTCGAAATTCTCCTCTCTGGACCTCTTGAATCAACTTCCTCGATCTTTCGAAATTTCGGATTTCCATTCGTTCTTTTTCGATCTTTCATTCGTTTTCGATCTTTCGTTTCACTCGCGCCTTTTGTCTATCCTCGACTACCGATCTAAAATTTAAATTCGAATGGCGATTTTGGATCGATGCGGCAATATTTATTTCTGTTCGATATATTTTTTTAAAATATCCTGTTAGATTTCTAATAATTCTTACGATATGATCTTACATAAAGCGTGGAATAATACGATGTAGATAAAAGTAGGATTTTCTTATCTCAAAAGATAAATCTGCATCTTCGACGTTAAATAATAATCGGTATAAAAATTTTTATATTGTAAAAAGTTTTTGATTAGGATAAAATTATCTTCTTTTTCCACTTATTTCGAACATATACATACGAGGAGATTTAATCTTTTAGAGAACGAGTTTAAATTTTCTATTTTTTTTTTTTTCGAGACATACACGAAACAAATAAATTTCAGTTGATTGAATCGACGTATATCGACTCTTTTCGATCGTGGCGAATATTCTCTTTCACGATATTTCACAATGCAAAGTGGCCCGATGACCCAGACACGTCGACCAAATTTCTGTCGCGCAATTACTAGAGATAAATCCTTCCCTTCCTCTTTCTTCTTTACTCTCATAAAGGCAGAGATCCTCCAAGCGGAAATCCTGCGAATATTGGAAGAACTCGACCCGTATTTCCTTCTCGAGCGGAAATACTCCGAGACTCAAGGAAACACTGTTCTCTCTTTCCTCCCTCCTTTTTCCAGATATGCTCTTCGAAAAAAGGGAATCGAAATTTGCACAAATCGATTTTTCTTCTCGACTATGCACGAAGGAACGGCGTTGGAAACGAAATTGAGACGAAGATCAAAAGAGGAGAGAGAGAGAGAAAGAGAGAGAGAGAGAGAGAGA
>NW_006263406.1:42916-48783 GCF_000469605.1 Apis dorsata
TCCCTCCGCGACCCGGAAACGCCGTCACTAACGACTCTATGTCACGGAAGGTGGAAGAAAAGAAGAGAGGAGTGGAACCCCTTCCGGGAGGGTCACCGTCGGATCGAGCAGATCTAATTGAAAGCGCACGGCTCTCGAGATAGGCTCTTTGTCGCCAAGTTCTTTCGCCTCCATCCTTCTTCCAAGTTTTCCTCCGCGGAGTGCGCGCTATCTATCGTTCAGGGAGAGCCACATTCGAATAGGTGTCTTCCAATAGGTGGTTGGAATAATAGGAGTTTGTGACTGGGACAAAGTTATGTTCTTTTTCCACGGTTCGAGCTTATGTGCGAGGAAATTTAATTTCTTAGAGGACGATACCGCTTTTTGTTGTATTATTTATCTCTCGTAAAGAATATGAGTAAATGTATTTGTTGTAATAATAGGGGTTTGTGATTGGATTCTTTTTCCATAATTCGAACTTATATATTTATTTATTTAATTTTTATCGCTTTTTGTTGTAATTTGTTATCTCTCATAAAAATATAAATAAATATATTAACCCTTTTGTTAGAATAATAAAAGTTTGTGATTGGGACAAAATTGTATTCTTCTTTGAGCTTACATATGAAGGGATTTAATTTTTAGAGGACTATACCGTTTTTTGTACCGTTTGTTGTATTATTTATCTCTTTAAAGAATATAAGTAAATATATTTGTTGTAATAATAAGAGTTTGTGTTCTTTTTTCCACAATTCGAACTTATTTATTTAATTTTTACCATAATTTTTGTTGTAACTATTTATCTCTCGTAAAGAATATGAGTAAATGTATTAACTCTTTGAAATAATAGGAGCTTGTGATTGGATTATTTTTCCAAAATTATATTCTTTTTCGAGCTTATATGTGAGGAGATTTAATTTTTAGAGGACAATATTGCTTTTTCTTGTAATTATTTATCTTTCATAAAAATATGAGTACATGTATTAATTCTTTCGTTGGAATAATAGGAGCTTGTGATTGGGTTCTTTTTCCACAATTATGTTCTTTTTCGAGCTTATACGAGGAATAATAAGAGTTTGTGATTGGGACAAAATTATATTCTTCTTCGAGCTTACATACGAAGGGATTTAATTTTTAGAGAACAATACCGTTTTTATACCGTTATTATTTATTTCTCGTAAAGAATACGAGTAAATGTATTAATTTTCGTTACTACGAGCGACTATAGAGATGCTCTACATGAGATGCCATTGACGAGCGATTGGACTTATTATATATCTTTCTCTGGAAATTTAATAGAAATGCAAAGGTATTTTGTTTTCATTTCACACAATATTATTATTAACAGTTATTATTATCATATTATTATATTCTTTAATGTTATTTCAAAATATAATTAAATGTGACTGTGTTTAGAATTATAAATATCCCTGTTGACTGGACAGTGCAAACAATAAATAAAATGTAAAACGGATTTAGCTGATTGAATATATTTAATTAATTACATGTAATTGCGCGTGTCTGTTTAAACAAAATATTTAAAAGTATATGTATCGAAGAAAAATAAATAAGTATCAACTATGAAATAGTAATGTTGAAAATAAAATTTCAATGAACTTTAAATTCTATAATTCAATTCCGTTTCAAGGAAAATTTTTTTTTTTCAATAAATGAAACCGAAGGTTACAATAAAGGCGATCGCTGATGATCTTTCTTGTAGTACTGTAGTGCATATTTTTAGCTTGTTGAGCGGTCGTAGCGAAAGGGTTAAGTTAAAGATCTGGAAAGCGTTAGAAAAACCATGCCCGCTCGTAAATTATCGTTAGGCTGTTGGAGGTACTCGAACGTTGAAGATAAAGGCCAGGATCGCAAATCCTCTTCTTAAAGCTCGATCGGTAAAAATTCGGAACGAAAATCTCTGAAATCACATCCTTGGCGGTGGCACACAGTTCTTCTCGATGGTCGAGTTCTGATTAACGAGCACCCTCTCTCTCTCACTCAAAAAGAACGCCACAATTCTCTTCGGATATCCGCCAAATTTACGTAGCTAGACTCATCAACGCGACGAGTTAATAACGCCAGCCTTTCTTCTCTCCCTCCCTTTCTCTCGATATCGTCGTCTTCCTTGGTAAGATCGATAACCGTGATCGAGGGGCGTGTCTACCTGAAAGCGAAGCCAATTACCAATTTCCCTATCCTAGGAAAGATGGATAGATCGATAGAAGCGACATCTACAAAAATTCCATCTCTACGAGAAAAATGACACAATTCGTGTATAAATCGTTTCAATCGTTCTCTTTTCGAAACAAGATTTCAAACGTCTACTTACGGCAAAGGTTTTTCGTTCCTTCGTGTCGGCTCGATCGATTAACATGATTCGATACGATTTATATAAAATTACGCGCGTAACGAGTATACCGTGTTCACACCGCGATAACATCCGTGGCAATCGTCGAGTGTGATCCGGTGTGACTATCGTTAATTAGTACGTAATCTACGCGTTACGAACATGACCAACTCGAGTCACGCGATATAGATATATCGTTCGCTGGCATACCGACGTCGAGCTACGTGTTCTTTTTCGGTTCTTACCGTTCAAAATTTTCAAACTAATTTCCAAGATAAATTCTTGCTTCTAATCGAGATTAAGAATGAAATCTCGAATCTTGCTTTTAATCTTGGAGAAGAGCGAGTGTCTCGTCTCTCCTCGAATTCCGTCCGTCGCGATTTCGTTTCGAGAAAAGTTTGCTCCGAAAAAGTTTTTTAGCCAAGAATTCGTCGTCCAATCCTCCGGAGAGACGAGAAGAAGACTCGTTTCCTGCTGCGACTCTATACGAGTTTCCGAGCTCGTCCTCGGTGACAACGCGGACAGCGCTTCCTCCACTCGCGTTTATTTACGGAACTATATCGCGTACATGCACCACCAAACTTGAAGGAACTCGAGTTCTCCCCTCTCCTTCCCCCTTCTCTTCTCTCTCGCGTTAAATTTCCAGTCCACTTTCGATTTCTAAAATCCATTAGGGCTTCTTTGGTCAGTCCAAGTCAGAAATCTAATCAAATCTCTAACTGGAATCGATTGGAATGAAAAGGCGGAGAAGAGGCAACGATCAAACGGCAACAGAGTTTAGTTGCTCGAACGTTGTTAACGATGTTAACGGAAGACGAGACTAGATCAAGTTGGCGGAGCGTGCCGGTGTTGCACGGTGGAAGATCGAGCGGGCTTCGATATCGATTCGTTATATCCGAGGGAGGATTACTCGCGTCGTGGCAACTCCGCTTTCGGTCTCCATTAGAACTACGGTTGAACTACGGAAAGACGCGTCGCCTTATTCTCCGCACTGCGGATCCGAGAGAGAGAGAGAAGTAATCTAACGGAAGAAGTAGGTGTTTCCACCTACCGTTGGCCACGTGCCAAAAAATACACGAGTCGATAAAGTCGCGAGAAGTAAGCCATCGTTGCTACGACTCCCAAGATCGATCGAGCAATCGTGTTTATTATTATTGAACGGTACGTTGATTTATTGGATTCTTTATTGAGTCGGTTGGAGTCTGTTCGCCATCGCTGTTGATAAAGAATGTAATTTAAATTCTATTTTTCTTTCTTTTTCAAATAAAAATCCGTACGAATTATTTTTGTTTCCTGTTGCTAGGCGAAAATTCTAATCTTCTTATTTTTGGGTCTCGTAGAATGGCCGTTCTCTCCGTTCGAGAATATTTTGTGAATTCTCTTCGTTCGTTCGCAAACCTTGTTTTTAAAGAGAATCAAAAATTATTCCATAAATATATTATCGAAGCTGGATAAACGCATTTACTGGAATTTTTGATTGGAAAAAGCAAACCACGAACTCAGAATTCGCTTTAACAATTCGATTTGAACCAAGGCATAAATAATTGGCCGAGGCTGTGCGTTACAGTCGGAGATCTGCAGTGCGGATGTATAGTCGGGGAGTGTCGCGTGCCTGTGTAGTAGGCAAATACGTGCCAGAAATAAATAGATCGACGCGTGCCAGTTTCGATCGATCGAACGAGACCCGATCCGTTCCTTCTCTTACTTCCACGACCATCTCTTCTCCTTCTTCTTCTTCGAAAAAAAAAAAGAGATGGAGTTTCTCGCTCATTTCTCTCGATCCAACGAGAGAAGATAGGCAAACGTCGACGTTGCATTTTACGGTCCTTCCCCTTTCCGCTCCTCCTTCCCCTCGTCTCCTCTGGAATCCGAATATCGAAATGAAAATCCAATATCGCGGAAAAATTCTCCCAAATCAAAGATGTTGAAAAAACGTTAGGCTTCCGTTTTGTGGAAGGAAGATTGGTTCGTCGAACGAAAGTGAATCGTTATTCGCTTATTATTTATAAGAAATTTCGGTGAGTGGATATTAAGAAAAATAATAATAATAAGAAGGAGAAGAGGAGCTCGGGTTAAAGGTTTGACTCGGGGTGACTCTTACGATCGTCGAATCCTCGTTTGCCCGCTTAATTAAAAAGGGGGCTCTTCGAAATTGCCCCTTCTCCCCTTCCTCTCTCCCCCAATTCTCCCTCGATTCTCGAGGAGGAGGCAAAGGTCAGGGAAGGCTCGTAGTCGGAGAGAATTAATTTTTTCGAAGGAGGGGAAAAGGAGTTTCCTCCATAATCCTGGGAGGAAAATCCTGGTGGGGCGAAATAAAAGTGATAAAAGTGATCGTAATAAAGAGACGAAAGAAAGTGAACGAGGGAAAGAAAATTCGAAAATTTCGATACTTTTCAAATCGATGGATCCGAAACGGAAGATAAAGAGAAGCTTTAACAAAAACTTAAACTCGAGGATCAGAATGTTTGGCAGCGAAGATCCTCTCTCCCCCTCCTCCTCCTCCTTAAAAAGGAGAAGCAAGACGATGAAGATGACAGTCGAGCGAGACGAAACGAAGGGGATTAAAAGATTTGGGGAGGGGGAGAAGGAAAATGGTGGAAGGGGCGAAAAGTGGGGGAGGATTGGTGGAACAGATGGAGGAGAATCGAGACGAGGCGAGCGTTTAAAAAGAACCGGCGAAGAGGTAAAGAAGAAAAGGGGGAGGGAAATAAAGGCAGGGCCGCAAAAAGGCGAATATAAGAAAAAGAAGAAAAAGATACGTTTGCGTGCCAGTGTATCAGTGGGTCTTGGCCTATCCTCCAACGAGCTTCCAACGATCGATTACGATACTTTTTTTCCTTTTGTTCTCGCGAAACAACCCGTCACGATACACGAACAAATTACTCGCATTTATATTTCTCACGCTCCTAGTTTAACCGAGTTTACCCCTTTTCTTCCGGATAAAAAGAAGAAGAAAAAAAATTTACGTTTACCTCGACTTATCTTAGTAAACTGAAAGAGTGGAAAGGCTGGAGAGAAACGATAGGAGAATATCGATTCGAGTGTCGGACGAGTGGAGGATAATAGGAGGGGGGGGAGTTAATGCGCGCATTTTTAATACGCGCTTGACGGATCGCGTGGCGGAACGGCGACAGCTCCGATTTCTGGCCAAACCACTCTCCCCTTCTTCTTCTCACGCTTCCAAATTTCAAGGCCGAGTGCACCGTCGCTCTCCCGTAACCACCAGTTATACCTCCGCCAATATTTCTCGCGTGCTAAAGAAAAGAGTCTCTAGTGGCGTATCTAAACATCCTTCCATCTCTTTCCTTTTTCAAACCTTTCACCTCGATTACCTCGATCGACCCGCCTCGCGTGCGAATCTCCATCCAAAGAGACAGAGAGAAAAGGCAAATTTCTCCGAGATCTCGCGGGGACGAAGATTTTAGGGGTCACTTTTAACCCTGAGATCGGAAGTTTCGGGGAGAAGTGAGAGGAGAGAGCGGTCCATTGTGGCGCGGCGGTGCGGTGCAGTGAACCCAGGGCCGTATCGATTCGGCGGCCG
>NW_006263406.1:49444-49907 GCF_000469605.1 Apis dorsata
CCGGCGCAGCGTATTGGAAAAACAACCGATCGACCCCCTTCCCCTTCCCTCGCTCTAACGATACCTTCCCCTCTTCCTACTCTTCTCATCCTTCTTATTCTTTATTCTTTATTCTTTATTCTTATTCTCTATGGGGAGGATTCGATCGAAGTCGTTTCATTCGAACGAAGGGGAATGAAAGGGGAAGAATGAAATTTTTAGGAGAGGTATCGATTTGTCGATTGTCCGTCGTCGACGAATCGATTGAAAAATCGATGGACGATGATTTCGGATTCGGATCGGGTGTAAAGTGAAGTGAGTTAGTGGAAAGAGGAGGGGGGAGGGGAGAAAGAGCGAAGGATGAAGAAGAGAAGAGGAGGAGGAGAGTTCCGGTGGATGGCGAGTATAACACTGGCTCGCCGACGCGACGTTTTACAACCGAGAAGAGGGACCCACGCAGGATTTATTGGCCGGAGAGGGAGAG
>NW_006263406.1:50139-54851 GCF_000469605.1 Apis dorsata
CTCTTTCTCTTTCTCTTTCTCCTTCTCTTTCTTTTTTTCTTTTTCTTTTTCTTTCTCTTTCTCTTTCTCTTTTTTTTCTCTCTTTCTCTTTCTTTTTCTCTTTCTCTTTCTCTTTTTCTTTATGCTGTTCGAGTTTCGAGTTTCGATCGAGAAATTGGAGATTTCCCTCCCCAAAATACGTCTGCCAATCGTCTCTCCACGATAAACGTCCTCCTGCCCTTCTATCCCTGGATGAAGCAAAGAAATCGAAATTGGATTGGACGTTGGTTCAAAAAATGTGGTCAAAGCGAGGTTCTCGTCGTCTGAGAGGATCTTGATGGAACAGGCTCGAAATCGGTATTGAGCATCGGTATATGTACGTTTCGTTCAAAATTCGGACGATTATTTCGGCTTCGTGCGTGGGCCTCGCGCTTCCAAGATCGAAGAGGAAGGGAGAGAGAGAGAGAGAGGATGCGAAGCGATCCTGCTTACCTTTTTCTCTTTTTCACCACTCGACGCGTCCGAGCCTCGTCAAATCTCGCCTCTTTTTATCTCCTCGCCCTCGGCCCTGCTTTTTTAAATGCAAATTTCGGCCCCGCCGATTCCGTACGTTGAACTCTCCTCCTTCTCCTCCTCTTCTTTTGTCCGGCGGAGAAGAGTTGCATCCTTCGAAAGGAAAGGTTTTCTTCGATCGATCGACGAGAGAGAGAGAGAGAGAGAGAGAGAGGGAGACGTTGACGGGGGCGACAGATTCTTTTTTCTTTCTTGTTTTTCGAGGGAGGAAGAGGTGATAGTAGATGTAATTATCGAAAAACCTGTCTGTCCGCGCCTCGTTAACGAACCGTGAAAGTTGGACGACAACGGGGTCGCGAAAGCACGTCGAAACCACGAAAATCGGGTTGACGAAGGGAACAGGTGACGTAACTACCCCTCCTTTCTCTTCTTCCTTTTTTTCCAATTTTTTAAACGCCTGTCTGTGGAACGTTGAAAAAAAGGGGGAAAGGAAGGGAGGAAGACGGTTTCGGAAAACGATCGAGCGGAGAGACCGTAACCGCAAACCGTAGTAACACCTGTTCCCCCCGAACAGGGGAAGGGACAGGGGATTATAAAGTATCGCGGCGTGTTCCGGGGTGGTCCAGACACGACAATGGAAAAGTCTGGCGAGTACGAGAGACGGAGACAGCGTGTCCCTCGCGTGGACGTGGATGTCGAGCGGAGAGACGAGAGACAAGAGAAATAAGCTAGAGAGAGAGAGAGAGAGACGAGAGACAAAAGACGAGAAAAACGAGAGAGAAACGAAAGAGAGAGAGAAAGAGAAAGGTAGATAAATAGATAACTAGATAAAGAGATAGAGAGAGATAAGAGGGAAAAAAGAGAGACAAAAGACGAGAAAAACGAGAGAGAAACGAGAGAGAGAGAGAAAGAGAAAAATAGATAAATAGATAACTAGATAAAGAGATAGAGAGAGATAAGAGGGAAAAAAGAGAGACAAGAGACGAAAGAAACAAGAGAGAAAAGAGAGAGATGAGAGACGAGAGAAATGAGAAAGAAAAGAGAGACGAGAGACGAGAGAGAAAAGAGAGAGAGAGAGAGACGAAAGACGAGAGAAATGAGAGAGAAAAGAGAGAGACGAGAGACGAAAGACAAGAGATAAGAGAGACGAGAGACGAGAAACAAGAAAGAAAAAGATAGATAAATAGATAGCTGGATAAATAGAGGAAGAGAGAGAGAGAGAGAAAGAGACAAGAGACGAGAGATGAGAGAGACGAGAGAGACGAGAGAGACGAGAGAGACGAGAGACAAGAGACGAGAAAAATGAGAGAGAAAAGAGAGAGACGAGAGAGACGAAAGACAAGAGACAAGAAAGAAAAAGATAGATAAATAGATAGCTAAATAAATAGAGAGAAGGAGAGAGAGAGAAAGAGAGGAGAGACGAGAGAGACGAAAGACAAGAGACAAGAAAGAAAAAGATAGATAAATAGATAGCTAAATAAATAGAGAGAAGGAGAGAGAGAAAAAGAGACGAGAGAAATGAGAGAGAAAAGAGAGAGACAAGAGACAAGAGACGAGAGAAATAAGAGAGAAAAAAGAGAGAGACGATAGACGAAACACAAGAGACGAGAGAGACGAGAGAGACGAAAGACAAGAGACAAGAAAGAAAAAGATAGATAAATAGATAGCTAAATAAATAGAAAGGAGGAGAGAGAGAGAAAGAGATGAGAGACGAGAGAGACGAGAGAGACGAAAGACAAGAGACAAGAAAGAAAAAGATAGATAAATAGATAGCTAAATAAATAGAAAGGAGGAGAGAGAGAGAAAGAGATGAGAGACGAGAGAGACGAGAGACAAAAGATGAGAGAAATAAGAGAAAAAAAAGAGAGACGATAGACGAAAGACAAAAGACAAGAGAGACAAGAAACGAGAAACAAAAAAGAAAAAGATAGATAAATAGATAGCTAGATAAATAGAGGAGAGAGAGAGAGAGAGAGAGAGAGAGAAGGAGGAGACGGATTGGCGTGGCGGAGAGTCGGGCGGAAGGAGCTCGGAGGGAGCGAAGAGAGAAAAATAAGAGAGAGAGAGAGAGAGAGAGAGGAAAGTTGGCTGAAAGCGAGCCGCCCGACACCGGTGGAATGACGAATGGGTTTGGGAAAGGAGCCGCATAAATCGTGGAGGATAATGCGGCTCGCACTTTTCGCTCCAACCCCCTCCCCTCCCCCTCCTCCCTTTGAATTCGAGCGCGAGTCTCGCCGAGATTCACGCGGCGCTGCCGCTATCCGCTCGAGAGAGCTTCGGATGCCCTCGGCTTCCAGATAAACAAGCGGAGATGGTCGGTCAGAGGGATCGCTCCATTATTTGTCTTCATTCGGGTTTCAACTTTTCGATGTTTCGAACGAAAGTTTCGAAAGCGAATGGGAATGTTTCGAAGAGAGAGAGAGAGAGAGAGAGAGAGAGAGAAAAGAGCATGGATAGTAAGCCGTAGGGTTATTGCGTTAAGAAATGTTCGATCGCGTCAAAGCAAGTATTTATCGCGAATTCTTGCCTCCCCGATATCACCCCCGATGCGACGAGAGAATTGAAAAACTTGGACTGCTCGTTTCGTAAGAAAAAAAGAAAAAAAAAAGGACAGAAAAGAGGATAGAATGGAGAGGAAAAAGCGAGCCAAAAAGTTGCGAAAGGGGACGGATGGCCGACATTTAAAGAGTCCTTATCCCCGGGATATTCTGGGGAGAATTTGGTCGACCGCCAACTACGTGACGGGAATAAGGTTAAACCTTTCCTCGCGCGACCAACTTCCTTCTCTCACCTTCTCTCCCGAAGAGAAGTGCCAAAAGCCAGCGACGAAACTGCATCGATCGAACCCTCTCTCCCTTCCTTCCCTCGCTCTTTGTCTCAACGAAATCGAAGGAAACGAAGACTTTTGAGGACAGGATGTATTGGAGGATAGGAAATTTATCCTTATCCCGAAGAACGTTACGAGCGTCGTAAATAACTACGAGGAGGGGAAGGAACGGGCACGGCGTATCTCCATCGGCCGTAGAGAGAAAGCGGCGATTCCTTCGACGCGATCCTCCCGGCCGAGAGAGAGCCGAGTCGCGCCTATCCCCCTCGTAAACTCTCCACCTCGGCCGAGCTCGATCGAGGAATTCTTGCTAGAGGGAAAGAGGGGATAGATTCGAGTTACGATTTACGGAAATACGTTTTAATAGGTGAGATCGAATTAAGGATCACCTTTTTCATCAAGGAAAATTTCCCTTCCTTCTTCTCGTACTTTCAACTTTGAAAAAAACCTTTTACGCTTTTTGCAAGAAAGTGACTGACTAGCTTCTCACGTCCGTTACGAACGCATGGACGTGGACGGTTTAATCGCCAGTCGAATACTGTGGTGTTGGAGATGCGAAGGGTTCTATTCACCGGTTGAAATCGTCGTAACGGTTCGATTTATTGTATTTTCTAGCTTGGGTTGAAGGTAGAGGAAAGGGGGGAGGGAGGGCGAGACAACGCGATATAATGCCATATACCGGACGTGCCTCCCCGGTGCGCGAAGTAGGCAGCAACGATGCGGTGTATTTACAGTCCCGGCTTTACCTACATCTACCACGCGCTCTGCTCTCCCCGCGCACGCGCAAACAGGACTCACGGTCTTCGCCCACCTTCAGTCCAAAGGACCGCTGCTGCTTACGCGATATCGCTTGCCTACAGCTTGCCTTAATTTTACTCGATCTCGTTGCACGAACGGTAAACGTTTAATCTTCTTAATCTTTTAAGGTGGAAGCAGATATTTCAATTTTGGGATACGTTTTATACGAGAAAGAGGAAAGAAGAGCTAGTAGTAGTAAAGGAAAAATTGTTCGATCATTTTTCGACGACGCTTCTTACGAGTTTTTTTCGAACGAAGCTCGATTTCGTTATTTTTTAAAATATTTAACCTAGTTTTCAATTTTTGGATTTCCGTTAATGAAAAACATTTTTAAATGAAAAAAAATAAAAAAAAATTAGTAATAGAGGAAATTGTTCGATCATTTTTCGACGACGCTTCTTACGAGTTTTTTTCGAACGAAGCTCGATTTCGTTATTTTTTAAGATATTTAAACTAGTTTTCAATTTTTGGATTTTCGTCAATGATAAACATTTTTATATGAAAAAAAATAAAAAAAAATTAGTAATAGAGGAAATTGTTCGATCATTTTTCGACGACGCTTCTTACGAGTTTTTTTCGAACGAAGCTCGATTTC
>NW_006263406.1:54869-55366 GCF_000469605.1 Apis dorsata
CTTTTAAGATATTTAGACGAGATATTTCAATTTTGGGATACATTTTTATACGAGAAAAAGTAAAAAAGACTTAGTAATAAAGGAAATTATTCGATCAAAGATCATTCATTTTTCGATGACGCAAAGGCATTGCTTTCCCTCCTCTCACGAGCTTTTTCCGAACGAGGCTCGATTTCGTTATCTTTCAAAATATTTAGACTAGTTTTCAATTTTGGAATACGATAGTCGACGAAAAACATTTTCGAAAGAATACAAGAAAGAGCAAGTTTCGATATCTATATAGTAAAAAAAAACCTCCCACGCTTTTTCTCACGAGGCTCGAAGTTGAGAAGCGGGTGTAGAGAAAATCGGGTGTGTAATTTCGCGTGCAACAGGGGGTTCCTCGCGAGGACGCGTTATCGCGAGCCATTACGTGGGCTGGTAATTGTTGGCCCGGCGCGCACCGAGGCGAAAATCGAAAGTATCCCGCGCCTTCCTTTTCCAGGGTCGAGCGATCC
>NW_006263406.1:55418-58340 GCF_000469605.1 Apis dorsata
CTCCGCTGCTAACGATCCCGGTCGCCTTCGACTCTCCCTGTCGTCCGCTCGAAGCCGGTAGGCGGAAACGCGTGGGCGAGTCTTAGACCGATTCCGAGGGGAAAACGTCGACTCGATCTCTGCAACTCGGATTCGAGACTCGAGATCGATCGAATCGAAAAATAGCAGGAGGGGAGGGAGGATAAACTTTCATCACTTCCCGTATGTGACGCCATGGAGCGTTCGTTTTTAACCCTTTCAGACCTGTTTCGCTCGGTCGAACCAGCAACTCCAGACTCAGATCCGCGCGTTCGGAGGCCTCATAAGATTACTATAAGATAATTACTCATAAGATAAGATCACACTTCATAAGATTATACGTAAAGAGGTTAGGAATCTATTTATGAAACGATATACTAAAAAAATCAAACGTAAACTATCAAATTCAGACTAACGCCGAAAATGTCATTCGATTCACGATCACAGTCTGATAAAAACATAAAAATCTATCTATTTAACAATATATTATTCTAATATATATAATATATATAAAATATATTATATGTAATATAATATATATATATAACATCATATATATAATATACATAATATACTATATAACCTCATAAAATTATAAAGAGGTTAGAAATTTTATGAAGCGATATTCTAAAAAAAACAAACATAACCTGTCAAATTCATTAACGAAGATGTCATTCGATTCACGATCACGATCTGAATTTGAAATAAAAAATCGAGCCATTTAAGAATATATTGTTAATATAATATAATATACTAATATATATATATAATATATATATATTATAATATATATACTATAATAAACTAAAATATATAATATATATGATATATTATATATAATTTAATATATATATATAATATAATATGTAACCTCATAGGATTATAAAGAGATTAGGAACCTATTTATGAAGCGATATTCTAAAAAAAACAAACATAACCTGTCAAACTCAGATTAACACTGAAGATGTCGTTCGATTCACGATCACGATCTAATTTGAAATAAAAAATCGAGCCATTTAACAATATATTATTCTAATATATATAATATATTATATGTAATATAATATATATATAATATGATATATAACCTTATAAGATTATAAAGAGAAGAGATTATTAAGAATCTACTTATGAAGCGATATTCTAAAAAAATCAAACATAAATAAATATTGTCATCATTCAAGTTGCTGCAGTAATGATGGCGGAGAGTCACCATTGGAGAGCAAAGGGTTAATAATCGGATGACGTTTATTCGGAGGATCTTCCTTTGAATTTGGAAAGATATAAAGACAAGATATAATAAAACTATAGAAATTGTTATGAAAGTTATGATTAATTTATTTTTAATTTATTATTAATTGTAATTATTAAATGTTATGAAAGTAATAATATAATGTAAGTAAAAATTTATCAAGAAATTATTTAATAAAGCTTCAGGAATCACTAAAACGTAACTCTTCCATTTTTCTCTTCGACACTGGAACGAATTAGGGAAGAAATTTTAACAGTTGTACCGCTTCACAAATATTCGAATTGTTCGTGTAGAGTCGAGGAGCAAGTGGAAGAACCTGGCGCAGCACGAGATTTCGTTGGAAACAACGTTAAGAGTCGACGACTGTTCTAATAATTTTCAGTGCCAACGTGCAACGATCTCGAGCGACAGAAGTTTAAGAGATCGGTTGTCGAAGCTGTCGAAATGATTGGCGCGCCATTGAAGAAAACGTGAGAAAAATTCTAATGAAGATTCGAATTTTAATTTCAATTTGAAAAAGAAAATTCGATAAGAAAAATCGGGAGCCACCCGAGAAGCAGAATCTTGTACCTGATTCTGCAACAAAATTTTGAACTTGAAAAAAGAAAAGGGGGAAAAGAATTTATTTTCACATTTAATAGCAACAAAATTTTGAAGTTGTAAAAAAAAAAAAAGGAGAAAGAACTTATTCTCACATCTAATAGCAATAAAATTTTGAAGTTGAAAAAGAAAGAATTTATTCTCACATCTAATAGCAATAAAATTTTAAACTTGAAAAAAAAAAGGAGAAAGAACTTGTTCTCACATCTAATAGCAATAAAATTTTAAACTTGAAAAAGAAAAAAGGAGAAAGAACTTATTCTTATATCTAATAGCAACAAAATTTTGAATTTGAAAGAAAAAAGGAGAAAGAACTTATTTTCACATCTAATAGCAAAATTTGAAAGAAGAAAAGGGGAAAGAACTTATTCTCACATCTAAAAGCAACAAAATTTTGAATTTGAGAGAAAAAAGGAGAAAGAACTTATTCTCACATCTAATAGCAATAAAATTTGAAAGAAAAAAGGGGAAAAAACTTATTCTCACATCCAATAGCAACAAAATTTTAAATTTGAAAAAGAGAAAAGGGGAGAAAAAACTTATTCTTATATCTAATAGCAACAAAATTTTGAATTTGAAAGAAAAAAGGAGAAAGAACTTATTTTCACATCTAATAGCAATAAAATTTAAAAGAAAAAAGGGGGAAAGAACTTGTTCTCACATCTAATAGCAACAAAATTTTAAACTTGAAAAAGAAAAAAAAAAAAATTTATTCTCACATCTAGTAGCAACAAAATGTTAAACTTGAAAAAGAGAAAAGGGGGGAAAGAAATTATTCTCACATCCAATAGCAACAAAATTTGAAAGAAAAAAGGGGGGGAAAGAACTTATTCTCACGTCTACTAATCGAACCGTTTGATCACAGGGGGAAGGAAGCGATTAATTCGGGAGAGATTGGCAAAATTGTCTCGCGGCCGGCTCTAAAAATAATAATATCGGCGTCGGTCGGAGCGTGGGCGTGGGTGGAAAGGAGAAAAAAGAAAGGAGAGGGGGGGAAGGAGTTACGATGCCCTCGATGGGTATAAATGGGCTCCCATTTAAGCTCGTACCCA
>NW_006263406.1:58472-59949 GCF_000469605.1 Apis dorsata
GAAGAGGGAGGGCGGATGGACGAACGACGAGAACGAGAGTGTCACATCCTGCGCTCGAATCCAAACCCGGAGGGCGTCTCTCTCTCCCTCTCCCTCTCTCTCTCTCTCTCTCGTTGAGAGGAATCGGGGTCAAACCTCCCGCCGGCTAAATCGAGCTCGATCTAATCCGAAAGGACCTTGCGCCTACTTTCCTCCCCCCCTTCCCTCCCGATCGATAGAATAATGCATTCGACTCCAACTCGAGGAAATACCCCTCCCCCTCCCCTCCGCGGACCTTGAACGCTTTCTCCGCCGCGGTATATAAATATCGAAAGTCGAGGAGGGAAACGGGGGGATAGACGTAAACACAGCGTCGGATGGACAAACAGGTGGAGAATCGATCATCTCTCTCTTTTTCTACTTATTTACTTATCTATCTTTCTCTCTCTCGTCTTTCTCTCTCTCTTTATCTAATTATCTATTTATCTACCTTTCTCTCTCTTATTTCTCATCTCTCGTCTTTCTCTCTCTCTCTTTATCTAATTATCTATTTATCTATCTTTCTCTCTCTCTCGTTTCTTATCTCTCTCTTGTTACGAAACATAAAAGATCGGTCGCTTCCCCATTCAAGCGTCCCAATCTCGAGTTCCACGTTGATTTCGCGACTCTCTCTCTCTCTCTTTCTCTTTCGTTTGAGGAAAGGAATCGACGCCTCGTTCATGGACGAGCGAGCTTTGCTAGTTTTTCCTTGTTTACGCCATCGTACGCGTGTATCGGGATCGATGAAACTCTCTCTCTCTCTTTCTTTTTCCTAGCTCTCCTCCGCGCGCATTCGCAGCTTATATGTACGATATTAACTCGTTCTCTTTCTATTTATCTAGCTATCTATTTATCTATGTTGATCGGATAGTGGAAAGAATAAATAAAAATGTATGGCTATTTAGCTGAAGGAATATATTTAATTATGCGCGATTGCGCATAATTAAATATATCTGTTTACAAAACATTTGAAGTATGTGTATGGAAGGAAAACAAATAGGTACCAACTATTTGAAATAGCAATGTTGCTGGCAATATTCAATAATAAAACTACATATAAAATTTCAGTGAAATTTAAATTCTATAACAATCTCTCTCTCTCTCTCTCTCTCTCTCTCGTCTTTTGTCTCTCGCCTCTCATCTCTTGTCTCTCTTTATCTAATTATTTATCTATCTTTCTCTCATCTCTCTCGTCTTTTGTTTCTTGTCTCTTTCTCTCTTGTCTCTGATCTCTCTCTCTCCTCATAACTGTTTTCTTTCTCGTTTCTCTCGTTTCTTGTCTCTTTCTTTTCCCTCTCGTCTCTCATCTCTCATCTCTCTCTCTTTATTTAATTATCTATTTATCTATCTTTTATCTATTTTTCTCTCTTTCTTTTTCGTTTCTTTCTTTTCTCTCTCGTCTTTTGTCTCTCGTCTCTCGTCTCTCGTCTCTCGTCTCTCTCTCTCTCTCTCTCTCTCT
>NW_006263406.1:60242-63649 GCF_000469605.1 Apis dorsata
ATTATCTATTTATCTATTTTTCTCTCTCTCGTCTCTTTCTCTCTCCCTCTCCTCACAACTGTTTTTCGATTTCGAGCGATATTTCGAAAACGAGATCGCCTGCGATCTATTGGAAATTTAACTTCTAATTAAACTAACTTCTAATTCGTCTCTTTTTTTCACGGACGAGTGGGTATCGCGCGTTCCCTTCAGTCGAGCGCCTCGACTCCTCGATTCCTGGTGGCGCGCGAGGGCGAGGAGAAGCCACTCGAAGCCTCGCGGAGGGCGCCACGACGACCCTTCCTTTCGAATCACGAGTATCGCGTTTCGCCGCGGTAACGAGCAACGCTCGTGCTCGTGACACGCGCCACCCCGCCAGCAGAGGAAGTCGCATCCAATTGTCACACGGATCGTCGAGTTTCGGCTACGAAGCGACGAGTGCGGTCGTTCGTATCCCTCTTCCTCTTCCTCTTCCTCTTCTTCTTCTTCTTCTTCTCTTTCTTCTATTTTCCCCCCTCCGCATCCCACGAGCTTGTTTTCGTCGTGATCGCGTTTTCGTAACCCCTCGTCGAGTTGTAACCCCCTCTCCCGCGTTTCGAAAGGAATAAAGCCCCACCCTGTTCGTAGCAAAGCGTACGAATAACATTTCTTTTCGTTCCTTCCAAGCTCGAAGCGAATCGATCGACGAACGAATTTTTGACGAATGGAAATCGTAACGAGAGATAAATGAAATCCACAACGAATTTTTGACGATCGTGGAAATAAGGGCTAAGCGTTTCTAACGATAAAAGAAATCCATAACGAATTTTTAGCGAATCGTGGAAATAAGTGCTAAACGATCCTTTCTAACGAGAGATAAATGAAATCCACAATGAATTTTTGGAAAATTGTGGAAATAAGTGCTAAGCGATCGTTTCTAAGGAGAGATAAATGAAATCAAATATAACGAATTTTTGGCGAATCGTGAAAATAAGGGCTAAGCGTTTCTAACGATTAAAGAAATCCATAACGAATTTTTGACGAATGAAAATAAGGGGTAAGCGATCGTTTCTAACGAGAGATAAATGAAATCCACAATGAATTTTTGGAAAATTGTGGAAATAAGGACTAAACGATTATTTGTAACGAGAGATAAATGAAATCCACAACGAATTTTTGGCGAATCGTGGAAATAAGTGCTAAGCGATCGTTTCTAACGAGAGATAAATGAAATCAAATACAACGAATTTTTGGCGAATCGTGGAAATAAGGGCTAAGCGTTTCTAACAATAAAAGAAATCCATAACGAATTTTTGGCAAATCGTGAAAATAAGGAGTAAGCGTTTCTAACGATAAATGAAATCCATAACGAATTTTTGGCAAATCGTGAAAATAAGGGGTAAGCGATCGTTTCTAGCGATATATGAATGAAATAATGATAAATGAAATCCATGGTTTTGTTAAATGGGCCGCATATATACGTGTTATATTTATGTGTTCTATCTTTAGGGAGAATGGATGAAGGAATATTCTTCTCGCGAATTATCATCGTCAGGTTATGGGAATATCTTTCCGTAAGAAAAATCTTTCGCTGAAAAATTCTCTTCGACGATGAGCAAAGTTTAACGGTCGAACTTTCGAACAGTTGCTTTAATAATTTATCGTTCGAAATTATTATTATTATTATTATTATTATTATTATTATTATTATAATTGTAATGCCAAATACGAAGTTATTCAAAGCATATTTATTACCTTCATATAATATGTAATTACTTGAAATAGCTGCACGCTATTCTTGATGTCTTTAATTGTACAAGTCATCGAGTTATGACGACTTTCAAGGTAATAATTTTGATTTTGATAGATAGATCTTTCTACCGTAAAATATCGATAAACTCGCAATAGGAATTTCATATTTTCTTAAAATCGTTAACGAGTCATTATTTCTTATCTCTCGTTTCCACGAGTCATCGAGTTGTGACGACTTTTATCATTATTACATTCCTAAAATTCCTAAAACCGTCGACGAGTCATAACTTTTATCATTATTACATTTCTAAAATTCCTAAAATCGTCGACGAATCATCGTCTCTTATCTCTCGTTTCCCATATTATTGTCTATTCTTGGTTATAACCACGAGTCATCGAGTTGTGACGACTTTTATCATTATTAAATTCCTAAAATTCCTAAAACCGTCGACGAGTCATCGTCTCTTATGTCATATCTCTTTCATATCTCTTTCTCTATTCTTGGCTATAATGAATCTTCGAGCTGTGACGACTTTTCTTATTATTATATTTCTAAAATTTCTAAAAAAATCGACGAGTCATCATCTCTCATGTCATATCTTTCTCATATCGTTCTCTATCCTTGCTTATAACCACGAGTCATCGAGTTATTACGACTTTTATCATTATTATATATTACATTATATTCCTAAAATTCCTATAATCATCGTCTCTCATATCGTTCTCTATCCTTAGTTGTATCACGAGTCATCGAGTTACGATGACTTTCGAAGTAATCTCTATTTCGACTAATTCTCGAAATACACCTCTCATTATTAACATTCGATATACAAATTTGAATGGAAGCGGTTCGAAGAGAAAAAAATAATTAAGAATCTCGAGGGTAAACGCTGTAAAAATCGCAAGCAAAGACGAACAAAACCGAGATCTTCTCTCTCCCTTTGAAACACCTTACGGCGAAGACCTCCTTTCCATTAAGACGGGCGGAATTAATTAGATCGCTGCGTTTCGAGGGTAGATGGCGCGCGATATTTAACCGCGACTTGCTATATCGGCGACGGCGAAAAAAGCGCGTGGGCCGCGACCTACCCGCACCGACATCCGTCCATCCGTCCGTCCGTCCGTCCGCTCTTTCCGAATCGACGATCATCATTCATTAGCCGAGCACCTCGTTGTTCTCCC
This sequence comes from Apis dorsata, assembly GCF_000469605.1. Taxonomy (NCBI): domain Eukaryota; kingdom Metazoa; phylum Arthropoda; class Insecta; order Hymenoptera; family Apidae; genus Apis; species Apis dorsata. Next base: position 63,135 of record NW_006263406.1, read on the forward strand.
TCGCTCATAAATCTTCCACCTCTCATCTATCAACGCCTCCCCTCGCTCCTCCACCTTCTAACCTCCTTTCTCTCCTCTCTCTCTCTCTCTTTCGATCGAACGAAAACCAAACTTATTCATTCTAAACAGAAAAAATAATAAGAATAAGAATAAGAATAAAAATAGGAGGAGACAAAATTCAGCCTATCAACGTCTCCTCTCGCTCTTTCTAACCTCCTTTCTCCTCTCTCTCCCTCTATGTCTCTCTTTACTCGATCGAACGAAAACCAAACTTATTCATTCTAAACAGAAAAAATAATAAGAATAAGAATAAGAATAAAAATAGGAGGAGACAAAATTCAGCCTATCAACGTCTCCTCTCGCTCTTTCTAACCTCCTTTCTCCTCTCTCTCTCTCTATGTCTCTCTTTACTCGATCGAACGAAAACCAAACTTATTCATTCTAAACAGAAGAATAATAAGAATAAGAATAAGAATAAAAATAGGAGGAGACAAAATTCAGCCTATCAACGTCTC
>NW_006263406.1:63904-66207 GCF_000469605.1 Apis dorsata
GAAAAGCAAACTTATTCAGCCTAAACAGAAGAATAATAAGAATAAGAGTAAGAATAGAAGGAGACGAACGCGTGGTTTCGTATCGCGGTTTTCGTGTGTGGGAAAGGCGCGAGGGTGGCGGCCGAGGCGGAGGGCAGGGGGCGGCACGGAGCGGCGGTCGATCTGCCGCGGTTGCCAGGCGACCAACATCCACCACCAGCCGGCCTTNGCGTCGCGCGCTCTCCCCCTCTATCTCTATCTCTCTCTATTCTTCTCTGTTCGCTATCGTTTCTTCTCACGCGTGCTCGAAGGGATGGGGATGGGGATGGGGATGGTTCTAGGATAACGCGCGAGTGTTTAGGCTCGCCTCCACGTTCCAGCCNAGGGGTCGTTGAACGCGAAAGGGGTAAGTCGGGTGGAGAAGCGGCTCCCTCGTAAGTCGGGCACGTGCTCCTCCTCCAACCGAGGCCGAGTTCGAGTTTTTTCCTTCGAGATTTCGCTCGAATTGGGAAGGGGAAGTCCCTAGCGCGTGTTCGACCGGCGTTCGAGCTCCTCCTCGCCCTCTTCGAGAGGAAGCGCGTACGGATTTCGCAGCGTTTCGTACGGTTGTATTTATAAATCTCGAAACGGGTGCACGTTTTGAGACACTTGACCTTGGCTTTTCGATTATTCATTATTCGCTTCGTCGATTATTAGTTATAATATACTTTGAAGCTTCGAAGTTTTATCGTAAATGTACAGTAGTTGCTCGAAACTGTGTTTTATTTTTATTTTATTTTCGAGGAATCATTTGAGCATGTACGCGAGACGTGTCCCGGAGGGAGATGCATGCGCGCCCTCGAAGAAGGGCGAAAGCTAAGGGAGAGGAGAGTAGTAGTTATTCTTTCCCTCCTCCTTTTTTGCTTCTTCTCTCTTTAAGAGAGTCGGTGATCGTTACACGTGTGTTACACGCTTCGATCTCTATCTCTCTTCTTTTTTACGCTCCTGGCCGGAAGCCCCATTTTCATCGAGCGAATCGTTTTGATCGGCCTGACTCTGATGAACGCGGGAACGATAGGGGTTATGGTGTAATTGTTTTGATTGAGGACGATCGAGGGGACCTCTCTCTCTCTATATATATTTGTCTAGGTATCTATTTATCTATCTTTTTCTTTCTTGTCTCTCGTCTCTCTCTCTTTTCTCTCTTGTTTCTCTCGTTTCTTGTCTCTCGTCTCTCTCGTCTCTCTCTTTTCTTTCTTGTTTCTCTCATCTCTTGTCTCTCGTTTCTTGTCTCTCGACTGTATTTTTTCTCTCTTGTTTCTCTCATCTTTTGTCTCTCGTCTCTCTCTTTTCCTTCTTGTTTCTCTCGTCTGTCTCTTTTCTCTCTGCTTCCTCTTGTCTCTTGTCTTTCTCTTTTCTCTCTCATTTCTCTCCTCTCTCTCTTTTCTTTCTCGTTTTTCTCATCTCTTGTCTCTCGTCTCTCATTTCTCTCTTTTCTCTCTCGTTTCTCTCGTCTCTTGTCTTTCGACTGTCTTTTTTCTCTCTCGTCTCTCTCTTTTCTCTCATCTCTCGTCTGTCTCTTTTCTCTCTCGTTTCTCTCATCTTTTGTGTCTCGTCTCTCTCTTTTCTCTCTCATTTCTCTCGTCTCTCTCTTTTCTCTCTCATTTCTCTCATTCTCTCTTTTTTCTCTCTCGTTTCTCTCATCTCTTATTTCTCGTCTCTCTCTTTTCTTTCTTATTTCTCTCATTTCTTGTCTCTCGTCTCTCTCCTTTACTCTCTCATTTTTTTCGTCTCTCTCCTTTCCTCTCTCGTTTCTCTCGTCTCTCTCTTTTCTCTCTCGTTTCTCTCGTCTCTTGTCTCTCGTCTCTTTCGTCTCTCTTTTTTTTTCTCTCATTTCTCTCGTTTCTCTTTATCCCTATCTCTATCTCTATCTATCTATACATCTATCTGTCTTTATCTCTCCAGTTGTATCGATTCGAGGGGATGGAAGTCGAGTCAAGCGCTTCTCGATTTGGAAGGATGTTTTTACACACACACACACACACATATATATATATATATATATATATAAATCGAGATATATTTCTATCGGATTTTTCCTTTCTCCCATATGCGCGTTTTGTAATTTCGGGAGAGGAGAGGAAAGAAAGGAAAGAATTACTTCACCGTATTATCCACGATGATACATATCTACAATGTCCCTTCGATTGGAGTTTCGAGGCGCGGTTATCGCTCATTGTTTCCGTAATTATATAGAGGACGATTTGCGCGCGGCGTGATCGATACAATGCGGGGACGTTGTAACGAAACGCCGGGAACAATACGACCCTTGTTGCCCGTTCCGC
>NW_006263406.1:66459-66825 GCF_000469605.1 Apis dorsata
GGCCGCTTCTATTATTATTATTATTATTATTCTTCTTCTTTTCCAAAAGGAAAAAGAAAAATTACTTGCAAAATTGGAAATTGCCTCTCTCGAATCCTTGAAGAGTTGAATTGGAAGGAAATGGAAATATTTCTCTCTCTCTCTTTCTCTGCCTCTCGATTCGCATATTTTTTCTCTTCTTCGAAGAGAGAGAGAGAGAGAGAGAGGAAGTGGACATCTCGAAACGAATTTAAAAGAATTCTACGTTCGCCGATCCTGATCGATTTCACGGTAGAATTATACGTGTATATTCGAGGAAGGAAGAGAGAGAGAGAGAGAGAGGAGGAGAAGAAGAAGAAGAAGAAGAAGAAGGTATCTCGGGGGTTA
>NW_006263406.1:66876-67232 GCF_000469605.1 Apis dorsata
AGGAGCACGGTCGCGACGAGGAGAGAATGTCAGGGTCGTACTTTAACCCCTGGCTGTCCTTCGAGCTTCCTCCCCTTCGGTCGTCGAGCTACGACGACGTGGTTCCACCCGAGAGTAGCCTTGGATTTTTTTAATTATCGTCGAATCACCGTTAAACACGACACTGTTAGGTGACTCTGAAATTAAGGTACGGCCACTTAAAGGCAAACCCGTAAAGCGACGCCTACGCAGCGGGTATGCACTGCCTTAGTATGCACTTAGGCGCGGATCCAGGGGCGGATCGAGCGCTCCTCGAGCCACTTCGACTTCGGTTCAGGGAAGAGAAGAACTCTCGAACGAGTTTGCACCCCCCCCCC
>NW_006263406.1:67282-68529 GCF_000469605.1 Apis dorsata
CTCTGGAACGAGTTTACATCCCCCTCTCTTTTTTAGATTAATTTTTCTTAGATTAAAATATTCTTAGATTCGAGCTACGTGCTCGAGAGAAGAGAAGAGAAGAACTCTCGAAATTTGCAATATTTTAATCTTTTTCTCAGATTAAAATATTCTTAGAGCTACGAACGATCTACTTTCGAACCATCGACACTCTGGAACGAGTTTATATCCCCCTCTCTTTCTCGAATAAATTTCAATTTTTCTTAGATCACTACGATTTCGAGCTACGAATAATCCGGTTTTGAATCATTGATTTTGGCACAGGGAAGAACTCTGGAACGTGTTTGCATCCCCCTCTCTTTTTTAGATTAATTTTTCTTAGATTCGAGCTACGAGCTACACCTCAGAGAAGAGAAGAGAAGAACTCTCGAAATTTGCATTCCTCTTTTCCTTAGATTAAAATATTCTTAGATTTTTAGTTACGAATAATTCAGTTTCAAACTATTAATTTTAGTAGAGGGAAAAGAAGAACTCTCGAACGAATTTACATCCCTCTCTCTTTTTAAATTTTTCTTAGATCACTATGCGTTTGAGCTACGAATAATCCGATTGATTTCAATACAGAGAAGAAAAGAACGAGTTTACATCTTCCTCTCTTTTTTAGATTAATTTTTCTTGGATTAAAATATTCTTAGATTCGAACTACGAATAATTCAGTTTCAAAGTATTAATTTTAGTACAAAGAAGAGAAGAATTTACATCCCTCTCTCTTTTTTAGGTTAATTTTTCTTAGATTAAAATATTCTTAGATTCGAGCTACGATTAATCCAGTTTCGAACCATCCATGTCAAAGAAGAGAAGAGAAGAATTCTCGAACGAATTTGCATTCCTCTTTTTCTTAGATTAAAATATTCTTAGATTCGAGCTACGAATAATTCAGTTTCAAACTAATAATTTCAGTACAGGGAAGAGAAGAACTTTCGAACGAGTTTACATCCCCCTCTCTTTCTTAGATTAATTTTTCTTAGATTCGAGTTACACCTCAGAGAAGAGAAGAGAAGAACTCTCGAAATTTGCATTCCTCTTTTTCTCAGATTAAAATATTCTTAGATTCCAGCTACGAACAATCTACTTTCGAACCATCGACATTCTTACATCCCCCTCTCTTTTTTATATTAATTTTTTTTAGATTAAAATATTCTTAGATTCGAGCTACGAGCTACACCTCAGAAAAGAGAAGAAATTTGCAATATTTTAATCTTTTTCTC
>NW_006263406.1:68967-69446 GCF_000469605.1 Apis dorsata
GCTTTACATCCCCCTCTCTTTTTTACATTAATTTTTTTTAGATTAAAATATTCTTAAATTCGAGCTACGAGCTACACCTCAGAAAAGAGAAGAAATTTGCAATATTTTAATCTTTTTCTCAGATTAAAATATTCTTAGAGCTACAAACGATCTACTTTCGAACCATCGACACTCTAGAACGAGTTTACATCCCCCTCTCTTTCTAAATTTTTCTTAGATCACCACGACCTTTCGAGATACTTATAATAAATATCGAGGGGACGAATATTCGGATCGGGTGGGTGGCACCGAGGAGATGCGGCCCTGGATGCGGCGCGCACAGGGTGGCCAGACAGAAAAATGGCAAAAGCACTCCACCGATAACTGCCACGAATAAGGGCCGCATAAAGACGAGTCGTAAAACTATGATTTACGGCTTGTCATTGATGCGTTTGCCGTCCGTCCATCCTTACGACGATCCTTCTTCCCCCTCCCCTCCT
>NW_006263406.1:72386-73701 GCF_000469605.1 Apis dorsata
ATATATATATATACGGACAAAAGTAGTATTAAGAAATTCTGCACAAATTGGATATTTTCGACGTTCGTGGCTATCGCACGCGTTAAAACTATTACTATATAGTATATATATATATATATTCTGCCTTCGACGTATCTGTCCGTCACTCGTCTGTCTCGGATAAACGATGAACCTTGTAAATTCGAGTATTTTTTTATTATTGATCTCGAGGAAACACACATAGACATACAGACACGTATACATATAATACGAGGTGTGAAAATGAAAAGGCACCGCACGAATGTAAAGGGGGAGGGGAGAAAGTGTATGTATGGATGTATGTATGTATATATATAGTTATTATACTAATTTTAATAGCAAATTATGCACACGATCGATTTTATTAATCGTGTAATAATATTTTTATCTGACCTGTGGCGTTGTTGTTGTTGTTGTTGTTTTTGCTTTTGCCTCACTTGCACGGGGCGTGCGAACACACTACACCCGCCACCACCGAACCACCACCACCAACCACTTCACCTGTGCTACCGTCTCGTTGGGGCCCGATGCATCTTCTTCGAACGCACCCCCGTACTACTACTACTACTACTACTACTACTACTACTATTACTACTGCTACTGCTACTACCACCACCACCAACCATCACTACTATTACTACTGCGTCACACCCACGCCGCGAAACGACCGACAATCTCGAACCGATCGTATATCTCGCCCCCGGGCCTTCTCGACCTCCACCCTCCACCTCCACCGGCGTGTTGCGTCGCGGATATACCACCGCTTCTCCACCCCTTTCGAGCGCCTCGCAGGTGGCCACTTGGTACAGGGTACGTCTTCACTATTACTAACTAGCATGCATCCAACCCCCCTATGCAAATGTATCGAGGAAAGAGAACAACCCCTCCACCCGGCTTCTCTTTCGATCGTCTCTCGATCCTCTTCTTTTTTTTTTTTTTTCTTCTCGAAGCCGAACGAGAGAGGAAACGATCACCTTTTTCTGCATGGCGAAACGAACCACCCCTACAACCCCTCCCCTCTTGGTTTCGAAACCAAGCTCGCCCCGAGAAAATCGAATGAAGGAAACTTAGAAGAAGGAGGAGGAAGGAAATGGAAGAGATCTTCTTTTTTTCTTTCTTTCTCGCTCGATTCGAAATTTGGATTAATTGATTCGATGAAAGAAGAAGGGAATAGAATTCGATGAGAAGAGAGAGAGAGAGAGGGGGGACGGTTTAATTAACCGTGGAGGGGGAGAATCGATGACACCGTCCTTATCGATGGGGGTCGCGACAACGACGAGGCAGAGTTATTTCGAGC
>NW_006263406.1:73716-73967 GCF_000469605.1 Apis dorsata
GCGCATTTGCATGCGCTTGTATATACCAGCTCCCGCCTTTCAGCGCTAAAGTATCATAGAAGATAAGCGCGTGTATCGGTTCAAGCGTAACGCACACGCGAAGAGGATATATCTATCTACCTCTCTTTCTCTCTACCGCCGTTGACCCGTGGTTCACGTTCAAGGATGATTACGATACCTTCTCTTCTTCTTCTCTTTCTTCTTCTTCTTCTTCTTCTTCTTCTTCTTCTTCTTCTTCTTCTTCTTCTTCT
>NW_006263406.1:73992-76344 GCF_000469605.1 Apis dorsata
TGCGACCGCACGCACGCACGCACTTTACTTTACAGCGTCCTCGAGACGACACCCTTTTCTCGATCGTCCATCTCGACGAGTAGAAATCGATCCCCGATTTTCCGAGTCGAGTCGGAAAGCGTCTCCTCCGTCGATTAACCCTTTGCACTCCAGGCTCAGATTCGCGCGTTCCGTGCGTTCGATGCGTTCAGTGATCTCATAAGATTACCATAAGATAATAAAGAGGTTAGGAAGCGATATATTCTAAAAAAATCAAACATAAACTATCAAACTCAGACTAACACCGAAAATTCTACTCATGATCACGGACTAATTGGAGATAAAAAATCTATCCATTTAACAATGTATTATTTTAATATATATAATATATATAATATATATAATACATATATAATATATATATATAATATATATTATAGTATATTATATATAGTATTATTATAATATATTATAGTAATTATATATAATAATATATTATATATAGAATAATATATATAATACATATATAATATATATTATAGTATATTATATATAGTATTATTATAATATATTATAGTAATTATATATAATAATATATTATATATAGAATAATATATATAATACATATATAATATATATTATAGTATATTATATATAGTATTATTATAATATATTATAGTAATTATATATAATAATATATTATATATAGAATAATATATATAATACATATATAATATATATTATAGTATATTATATATAGTATTATTATAATATATTATAGTAATTATATATAATAATATATTATATATAGAATAATATATATAATACATATATAATATATATTATAGTATATTATATATAGTATTATTATAATATATTATAGTAATTATATATAATAATATATTATATATAGAATAATATATATAATACATATATAATATATATTATAGTATATTATATATAGTATTATTATAATATATTATAGTAATTATATATAATAATATATTATATATAGAATAATATATATAATACATATATAATATATATTATAGTATATTATATATAGTATTATTATAATATATTATAGTAATTATATATAATAATATATTATATATAGAATAATATATATAATACATATATAATATATATTATAGTATATTATATATAGTATTATTATAATATATTATAGTAATTATATATAATAATATATTATATATAGAATAATATATATAATACATATATAATATATATTATAGTATATTATATATAGTATTATTATAATATATTATAGTAATTATATATAATAATATATTATATATAGAATAATATATATAATACATATATAATATATATTATAGTATATTATATATAGTATTATTATAATATATTATAGTAATTATATATAATAATATATTATATATAGAATAATATATATAATACATATATAATATATATTATAGTATATTATATATAGTATTATTATAATATATTATAGTAATTATATATAATAATATATTATATATAGAATAATATATATAATACATATATAATATATATTATAGTATATTATATATAGTATTATTATAATATATTATAGTAATTATATATAATAATATATTATATATAGAATAATATATATAATACATATATAATATATATTATAGTATATTATATATAGTATTATTATAATATATTATAGTAATTATATATAATAATATATTATATATAGAATAATATATATAATACATATATAATATATATTATAGTATATTATATATAGTATTATTATAATATATTATAGTAATTATATATAATAATATATTATATATAGAATAATATATATAATACATATATAATATATATTATAGTATATTATATATAGTATTATTATAATATATTATAGTAATTATATATAATAATATATTATATATAGAATAATATATATAATACATATATAATATATATAGTATATATATATATATACTATATATATTATATATATAATATATACAATATATTATAATGTATAATTACTATAATATATTATAATAATATTTGTCTCATCGATCCAAATGTAGTGACTGAGACTCACTGTTGGAAAACAAAGGATTAATATTATTATAATATTATATTATATTATAATAATACTATATATAATATTATATATATATAATTACTATAATATATTATAATAATATTTGCCTTATCAATTCAAATGGTGGTGGAGAGTGACTTCTGGAGTTACTGTAATTCATTAACTCGAGTGGTGATCGAGAGTCACCGTTGGAGAGCAAAGGGTTAAATGTCAAAAGTCATCGAAAGGGAGTCGATCCTCCCTCTTTCGATCGGGGAGAAGAAGCTTCGCGATCGTGT
>NW_006263406.1:76401-78719 GCF_000469605.1 Apis dorsata
TCGTTTCGAGAAATCGATCTATGCATTCTGATAAGGTTAATAGGTCGGAGAGATAAGGAATCGGCCTCCCTGATCGTTGAGAAAGTGTTTTGCGCGATGGATACCTGGAGATAAGCGCGAAAATAGTGGAAAAGAGGGGAGTATGGATCGATCCGCTCGAATGGTAATCGCGAATGATTGGAAATTTAGAATTGAGGGCTTCGCGAATTTCTTTCCAACGCTCTTGTTTGGAAGGGGGATGAAGAGGAGGAGCCGTTTCGGGGGAAAAGTCGAGAAATTCTTTCTTGGAAAATTTCTTCCTCAAAAATCGTATTTTTCGTGAAGGAAAAGGAAAAAGAAAAAGAGAAAGAGGTGGCTAAGTTGGGGTGTATTTCCCAAAATAAACTATTTTTTTTCTACTGAAATCATATATTTATTTCTTTTTCTTAGGCTATTAGATATCATATTGTTCACTGAACAGTGAAAACAATAAATAAAAATGTATGGGTTTAGCTGAATGAATATATTCAATTACACTATAATTATATCTGTTTACAAAATATTTGAGTATCCAAGAAAAACAAATAGGTACCAACTATTTGAAATAGTGATGTTGCTGGCAACATTCAATAATAAAACTACATATAAAATTTCAGTGAACCTTAAATTCTATAACATATATTTTTTAAATTAATTAATTATAAATAATTTATTGGAAATGTAAGGTGATCGTATAAAGTTTCATGTAATTATAAAATACAAAATTATTCAACAATAATATACTTTTCAAAAGTATTTCCATTTTCATGCTGTTGCACGATTCGATGCAACTGGATTATCGTTGATAATTTTGATAAATTAATGGAGCCGGCATTAATAAACAAATTTTAAAAACGAAGAAAATTTCGAAAAGAAAGTGCAAAATATTCAATGAGATTACAAAGATTATTATAAATTTAATTACTTGCCTTGTTCGCTTAATTCCATTCATTAATCGGTTCATAAAATTTCACAAAATAATTAATTCTAATTACTAATTCTTAAAGTTAATTAAAATTAAATAGTAATCATCGTAACTATAAACACTATTATATTCTTCTATTATTATTGCTATACTATAATCTATAATGGTTAAATTAACTTTCAACGATTTAGACGAAACTCTATCCAGCAATTTTTTCGGATGCTTTGACTCGAAAATATATTCATTTATTCAAGAAAGGATCCATCCTTGAAAGGATTTTCACATACATTCGAGTGTTGTCTATGCATGCATATAGATATTTAAAATTTTTCACCGATTGAACTGCTTCATTTTATACACTTTTGAGAAATTGAAACTTTTTCCTGATATTCAAAGTGACTTAAAAAGCGATAAAAATGTGAATTTTGAAGATTTGAAAAAAGTTAATATAATAATTTTACCCAAAATTTCGATCGATCATTTCGAGATAATTAGTATACCTAATAATAATTTTTCTTCTTTTTATTTTAAAGCTAAGGCTCTGCCCCTTTATAACGAGGAAGAGCATTAATCTTAAACTCCTTTTTTAAAATAAAAAATATTAAATAATTCCAAAAATACCAATAATATCAAAATGAAATTATACGATACAAATACACAAATCAAAAATTAATGAGATTATAAAAAAATAAGATCCTAAATAAGTAATTTTATTTTTCAATTTGCAGATTTAAAATATTGTAATTTAAAATATAATTATAATATAAATTTTAAAATGTTATTTTAATTTCAAAAAATTTTATTATTATTTCAAATAAAATATGAACAAGAATCATACTATATGTTCAATTAATTATCCACGTAAGAATTCTTTCACTTTGAGGAACTTTTTCAAAGCCAAACACTCCACTCCTCTGCTTTTTGCGTTTTGGACGCAGAAACGTTAGTTGATTGTAAGGAATCAAGCATCGAGTTATCACGGAGCTTCCACAAGTTTCTTTCTTTCCACGTTAGGAATGATTTTAACTAGTTATTTTTATATGAACATGCTTATCTATTAACCGTTTGTGGCGTCGGTTTCAGTCGGTTTCCCAGAGCTCTTTTAAAGTACGTTTTCAGTCGGTGACACAATCTTTTAAAACTTTATTTCACACCGTTCGATATGACGAACAGCCAAAGGAAGCATTCTCGACGTGTTATGCTTTATTGCTTTAGAAAAGATGATGAATGACACCGCAGACGAGATTCGTACTGTTTACGGGAATTGGTTTAAGGGATTCAGAGGTGGCAATTTTGATTCAGCTCAGCAACGACGAATACGGAGTTTGTCAAGTCCATGCTCGCTGAAAATCCGCGATGCGGTGTGCAAGAGACA
>NW_006263406.1:78752-79450 GCF_000469605.1 Apis dorsata
CCACCAACAGTTCCAAGAAAACGGTAGATAATCAGATGGCCGAGATGGGATATGTCGATGGACGCGAAGTTTGGGCTCCGCGGCTGTTGACGGAGACCGACTTTGCGAACCGCGTCTCTACGCGCCATTTCCTTTTCCAGCGACACGAAAGAGATCCTTTTTCAATGACACACTCGTCACTCGATGAGATGAGACTTGGATTTTGCACAAAAATGTGCATCCAGAACGCGCTCCATTCAAGGAAAATAGACTTTCAACTGTCGCGAAGTCTGGACTTTATCCAAACTTCTTTTATCCATTTGGTGGGATTGGAAAGGAATTTAGTCTCACCGTGAGCTCCTTTTTTAATGTGGAAACCATCAATTTCGGAAAATATTGCGATCGGCTCGACAAATTGAAAGAAGAAAAATGGCCAAAATTGGCGAACCGACGAGGCCGTCACGAGGCTATCGCATCTTCTGTACTCCACAGACTATTACTCTCTATCCAACTATTACTGTTATTAAAAAAATTCTCTGCAAATGATAAACGTCTCTCCAATTCATAAGCGAAATGAAAAGGCAATATTACGCAAATAAACCCCAACAATTTTGGAAAATGGAAAATAAGGATGGCCAGGTGATTTGGAATAAGGGAACAACAAATATATTCATTTCGTATCAAAAAAAAAAAGAAACTTATGGTACACTATGATATAT
>NW_006263406.1:79480-79683 GCF_000469605.1 Apis dorsata
ATTCTTACTCTTGCTCTTTTACTTATTAAAAAAATTTTTTCCAAATGATAAACGTCTCTCCAATCCGTAAACAAAATAAAAAGGCACCTCGAGCAACATTACGCAAATAAACCTTAACAATTTTAGAAAAGAGAATAACGAGGATGGCCAGGTGATTTGGAATAAGGAAACAGCAAATATATTCATTTCGTATCAAAAAAAAA
>NW_006263406.1:79696-81526 GCF_000469605.1 Apis dorsata
GAGAAACTTATAGGACACCTTAATATATATACATATGGTACACTATTATTAACTCTATTTGATATATCTATTGTTGATTGTTACTCTTGCTCTCTATCCTACCATTTTGGAAAAAGGAAAATAAGGATGGCCAGGTGATTTGGAATAAGGAAACAACAAATATATTCATTTCATATCAAAAAAAAAAAGAAACTTATGGTACACTATGATATATCTATTGACTTTTACTCTTGCTCTCTATCCTACCATTTTGGAAAAAGGGAAATAAGGATGGCCAGGTGATTTGGAATAAGGAAACAGCAAATATATTCATTTCGTATCAAAAAAAAAAAGAAACTTATGGTACATTATGTTATATCTATTGACTTTTACTCTTGCTCTCTATCCTACCATTTTGGAAAAAGGGAAATAAGGATGGCCAGGTGATTTGGAATAAGGAAACAGCAAATATATTCATTTCGTATCAAAAAAAAAAAGAAACTTATGATACACTATGATATATCTATTGACTCTTACTCTTACTCTCTTACTTATTAAAAAAATTCTCTCCAAATGATAAACGTCTCTCCAATCCATAAGCGAAATGAAAAGACGCCTCAAACAAGAGCAAACAAACTCCAACAATTTTGAAAAAAGAGAAATAAGGATGGCCAGGTGATTTGGAATAAGCAAATATCATGTATTCATTTCGTATCGAAAAAAAGAGAAAGAAACTTATGGGACAGCCTAATATATTATTCACCCAGGATTGTGCTCTCCACGGGATGGATGGGGTCCTAAGATCATCGTGATTCGCTTCCTTTTCCTTCTTTTCTTTCGCATGGGGGAGGAGAACGAAATGGAAACGGAAGAGGAGAAAACAGGTTAGGAAGAACAGAGTTTCGAAGAGAAACGATCGGACGTGGTAAGTTTTCGCGTATTAATCGAACGAAGTATCGGCGGTAGATGACGATAACTTTCCTTCCAATGCACACCCCTCGTTAACCTTTGCGCTCGAATGGTGACTCTCGGCCATCGTTGCGGCAATTCGAACGGCGACGATATTTATTCACGTTCGATTTTTTTAAAATATCGAATAGATTAAATATCCCTTCGGCTGTTTGATCTTGTAAAGCGTGGAATAATATAAAAGAGCGTTATTAGGTTAGGTTATTTCGTCTCGAATTGGACGGTGATCGAATTTTCAAAGTTTTCCAATTTTCTAAGCGTGGAATGTATAAGGTAATGAAATTAGTTAGTTATGTTCATTAAGAAATAGGGAGAAGGAGAATAGCAGGAGAATGAAGCAGGAAAATATGAATAATATTCATATTTTCTATTTAATTATTCTATTTAAGTAGAAGAATAAAAATTATAAGTGAAATTATTTACTTGAAGAAAATTATAGAGTAAATTTCAATATAATAATATTAATGTATTATAATTATAATTTTAATATAGAGGATTATTTTATATGTATAGAAGATTAGAACAACCGTTGTTAGATTGGATAGAAGAAGAACCTCCTCGAAAAAGAGAAATTTCAAATCTTCGACCAGGAAAATATGAACGATATTCATTTTCTATTTAATTTTTCTATTTAAGTAGAAGATTAAAAATTATAAATGAAAGAAAGTTATAGAATATTTTATTAATATAGAAGATTATTTTATATATATAGAAGATTAGAACAACTGTTGTTAGCCTGGATAGAGGAAGAGCCCCCTCGAGGAGCCTTCGAGCAGGAAAATCATCTGAAATATTCAAATTTCTATTTAATTTTTCTATTTAAGTAGAAGATTAAAATTTATAAATGAAAGAAAATTATAGAATATTTTATTAATATAGAAG
>NW_006263406.1:81541-81939 GCF_000469605.1 Apis dorsata
ATTATTTTATATATATATAGAAGATTAGAACAATCGTTGTTAGCCTGAAGAGTCCTCTCGAGGAGGAGAAATTCCAAACCTTCGAGTAAGAAAATCTGAAATATTCATTTTCTATTTAATTTTTCTATTTAAATAGAAGATTAAAAATTATAAATGAAAGAAAGTTGTACAATAAATTTTATTAATATAGAAGATTATTTTATAATTCTATTATATAGAAGAATAATCGTTGTTAGCCTGGATAGAAGAAGAGCCCCCTCGAGGAGCCTTCGAGTAGGAAAATCTGAAATACTCATTTTCTATTTAATATTTCTATTTTATAATTAATATTTCTATTAAGTAGAAGATTAAAATTTATAAATGAAAGAAAATTATAGAATATTTTATTAATATAGAAG
>NW_006263406.1:82000-82586 GCF_000469605.1 Apis dorsata
GAAGAGTCCTCTCGAGAAGTAGAAATTCCAAACCTTCGAGCAAATCTGAAATATTCATTTTACATCTACTTAATTTTTCTACTTAATTATTTAAATAGAAGAATAAGAATTATAAATTATATTTTTTAAAATAGATTTCACGAAATGAAAATAGAGATGTAGCGTAAAAAAAACAAGAATAATAGATTGGTGATTATTGAAATAGAAAACGACAAAATTAGACAATTTAACATTCGACAAATTTTCAATCTGAGTAATAAAAGTTTCATACACGAAATCATTTCAAGTTAGCTAAAAAATTCGCCGGAATGCAAAGGGTTAAACAAGCTCCTTTCACATATATATATCCCAAAAAAATTGGAAATACATTCGTTATACTTATATATTTCGATATCGGAGGAAGCGCGTTCGCAGAGGAGTGGAAACGAGGGGGACGCGTTCCTCGGCCGTTTCTCGATCGGATTCGCACCAATGAATATATAGCCATCCGGTCGATGGAGCGGTTTATCGAACGATCCCTCGACCAACGAGTCCGAGGCGCGATACGCGCACGTGCGTGTACGCGCGCGAGCGGAAAACGGACGAC
>NW_006263406.1:83101-83393 GCF_000469605.1 Apis dorsata
CCCTCGGGAGGAGAAATTCCAAACCTTCGAGCAGAAAAATCTGAAATATTCTTTATTTAATTTTTTATTTAAATAGAAGATTAATAATTATAAGTGAAATTATTTACTTGAAGAAAGTTGTAGAGTAAATTTTATTAATATANAAAGGTTAATATTAATATTAATTATTATTAATATTAATTGGAGTAAATTTTATTAATATAGAAGATTAGAACAATTGTTGTTAGCCTGAATAGAGAAAGAGTCTCCTCGAGGAGGAGAAATTCCAAACCTTCGAGCAGAAAAATCTGAA
>NW_006263406.1:83546-84897 GCF_000469605.1 Apis dorsata
TTAATATTAATATTAATTATTAATAATATTATTATTAATTATTATTAATATTAATTAGAGTAAATTTTGTTAATAGAAGATTAGTTATTAATAGAAAATTAATATTAATGTAAAAGATTATATATATATTGTATGTATAGAATATTAGAACAACAAAATTGTTAGCTTGAATAGAGGAAGAATTCCCTCAAGGAGGAGAAATTTCAGCCAAATCTTTGAGCAGGAAAATCTGAAATATTCATTTTCTATTTAGTTTTTTATTTAAATAGAAGATTAGTAATTATAAGTGAAATTATTTACTTGAAGAAAGTTGTAGAGTAAATTTTATTAATATAGAAGATTAATATTAATATAATATATAAAGAAGATTTTATATATATGTATAGAAGATTAGAACAACCGTTGTTAACTTGGATAGAGGAAGAGTTCCCTTAAGGAGGAGAAATTTCAGCTAAACCTTTGAGCAGGAAAATCTGAAATATTCATTTTCTATTTAAGTAGAAAATTAAAAATTATAAATGAAAGAAAGTTATAGAGTAAATTTTATTAATATAGAAGATTATTTTATATATATATATATATATATATATATATATATAGAATATTAGAACCGTTATTAGCCTGGATAGAGGAAGGGTCCCCTCAAGAAGGAGAAATTCCAAACCTTCAGGCAGGAAAATCTGAAAAATTAATTTTCTATTTAATTTTTCTATTTAAGTAGAAGATTAAAAATTATAAATTATATTTTTAAAATGGATTTCATGAAATTATTTACTTAGGAAGAAAGTTATAAAGTAAATTTTATTAACATTAGATTTACTATATACCTTGACTATATACCTTTTTTAATGAAATCAGTCTTTTTGACGAGTATATTAAAATGCAATTTTTTGTAAACTATTTATTTAAAATCTATAGATTTTTATTTACTGTTGTCTTCAATATATTTTTTACATGTAAACTCTATCTTGGATGTATATTTTTCACATTTATACTTGTTAGATTTAATATAAAAAATTATTTTATATATATGTATATATATAGAAGATTAGAACAATCACGTCGCTCTTGTTAGCCTAAATAGAGGAAGATCTGAAATATTCATTTTCTATTTAATTTTTCTATTTAAATAGAAGATCAAAAATTATAAATTATATTTTTTAAAACATATTTCATGAAATTATTTATTAGAAAAAAATTATAAAATAAATTTTATTAATATAAAAGATTATAGAAGATTAAAACAACCGTGTCCCCTTTGTTAGCCCGGATAGAGGAAGCTCTCTCAAGAAATTCCAAATCTTCGAAAATCAAATGTAAATAATATTCATTTTCCATTTAAATAGAAGAT
>NW_006263406.1:84933-93371 GCF_000469605.1 Apis dorsata
TAAAAATTACAAATGAAATTATTTACTTGAACAAACTTATAGCGTAAATTTTATTAATAAAAAAAANTTTATTAATATAAATTTTATTAATATAAAAGATTATACAAGATTGAAACAATCGTGTCCCCTTTGTTAGCCCGGATAGAGGAAGCCTCCTCGAGAAATTCCAAATCTTCGAAAATCAAATGTAAATAATATTCATTTTCCATTTAAATAGAAGATTAAAAATTACAAATGAAATTATTTACTTGAACAAACTTATAGCGTAAATTTTATTAATAAAAAAAAATTTATTAATATAAATTTTATTAATATAAAAGATTATAGAAGATTGAAACAATCGTGTCCCCTTTGTTAGCCGGATAGAGGAACAACCCTCACTCCTCTCCTTCTCCCTCACATACGAATTCGAAATCCATCGTTCTTCAAAAAACAACGGTAGAATAAAAAAATTGTGGAAGAAACGTGAAGGCACGACGACGTGAAGAGGAAGACTTTGAACTTCGTTCGTTCGTTCGAGATCGAGCGGAAATCGTTTTGGGATATTTCGAATATCGAGGGAGGGGGAGGAGAGAGATTTTTTTCCTTCTCCTCTTAGAAGGAGAGACGGATACGGCACGGTAGGTTCGTCCACTTTACCGGTCGGGACGAGCGTCAGTAGCCCCAGCCTTTTACCCGGGGCACTCTCCAACTGCAATCTCGTATTCATGAATTCCTTGTACGTAGCCCCTCTCCTCCGCTCCTTCCCCCTCCCTCTCCTTCCTTCCGCCTCCCTAACAATCCTATCCCGCGTCGCTCTCCGGGGAGGCCACGGGGGACTAAGAAAATCGTTGCACGGCTCCCTCCCAGCCACGACTGTGAAAAAACACGAATCTCTCCCTCTCTCTCTCTCTCTCTCTCTGTCTTAAAACTGCTTAAAATAAGAGAGAATAGTTACCTCTTTTCGAGACGATCTGGTCGGCGAAAAAGGAAATTTAGATTTATTTCTTTCGGTTGGAGGATCGCTTTTTTCCGCGCGGATATACCTGGAACAGCAGGGTGAAATAAAATTAATTACTCCACCTCCGCTCTTTGATCTTCCATCCACGGTTTTTCAACGTTGCCATCGACTCACAGAGAGAGAGAGAGAGAGAGAGAGAATATCCACTCGTCCGGTTTTTCACCCCCCGAGTCGCGAACGTCTCTCTAATTTTTCCGAGCGTGGGACGCATAATCGATAGCGTTAATTAGAAAGCGTATGAAAGCGAGGAGCGCGAGGGATTCCGCATCGGGGTCACGGGTCTCTCGATGTCGGTTCGTTAACACCGACGAGAAATGAGATTCGATGCGAAAAAAAAAAATTATTCTTTCTTTCCCGTTTATTGCCATTTTTGCTCTCCCAGAAAATCGGCGAAATAATTGGGGTCGACGGAGGTTTGATAAGTGGAAATCGACGAAAATTCGGCGGCGAAACGTCACGAATCGACTCGCAATATCCGGCAATTTACGTGTCTGATCGGTGTAATTTCCAAGGGGGAGGGAGGGGAGAGGGAGGATTCGGGGCCCGATTCGCTCGCAGAATCGAAAACGAGAACGGCCGCCGCTTAATCCGGCTTGATTAAAATCGGCGACCTCTCCATCTCCTCCGCGCTTCCGAAATTTCCTGCTGGACGCCGTCGTATTTCGAAATATTTCGTATTTTTTTAGCTTCAGTTAGTCCAGTTGGCGCTAAATTTCGAAAACAGTTTCAAGATCTCCTCCTTTCGACTATACACTTGATGGATAAAAGGAACACGCGTGAACGTATAAAGGAAAAGGGGAACGAATAAGACGGTTCCTCGATGGAGAGGAGGGATGGGCCAACTCGCGAAACGAGGAGGAGGGGTGACTTCCGTGCGGAATTGATTGGCAATTATCGAGCGTGACGTCGCGCCCGATTCTTCGATCCGGAAAATCGAGTTACTTGGACGAAACTCGATTCGAGGAGGAGGAATCCGAAAATTCGATATCGCCCCTTAATCGGAGTTTAAATTGGGCAACGGGAGGAGGAGGGGGGATATCGAAGTGTTGGAAAACGGCTCGACGTCGGATGGAAGATCGAGATGGATGATGATCTGTTCTTTTGATGAGGATTGCTTGAAAACGTACTACTAACCTTTTTCCTAAAAATTCAGTGCGGTTTCTTACTAATTTAAAATGATTTCACTCTCTCCTCGTTTCCACTCCTGTGTGGATTTCTTTGATAAATATTGTGTATATATATATATTCCTTTGCGCTCCAATGCTGATTTTTGGTCACCACTTATGGCAACAATATTTATTAATATAATGTAATTAATGTAATTAATATTATTTATTAATATAATTAATATAATATTTGATCTTTTTAGAATATCGCTTCATAAATTCCTAACTAATTAATCCTTTGCCTTTTTCGTTCGAGCAACCAATAATTCGATGCGTTTTCTTATAGCTAACTTAAAATGATTTCACTCTCTCCTCGTTTCCTGTGTGGAACGGTTTCTTCGATAAGTATTGTGTATATATATATATTTTTGCGCTCCAATGGTCTCTTCAGCACTACTTGAATCAATGCGACAATAATATTTGAACAGCGACAATATTTATTTATGTTTGATTTTTTTAAAATCACTTCAAAAATAGGTTTCTAAGCTCTTTACGTATAATCCTAATGAAACTGTGTAGAATAATATATTAATATATTAATATATTAAATGGGTAGATTTTTTATCTCAAATTAAACCGTGATCGTGAATCTTAGTCATTAGTCTGAGTTTGACAGTTTATGTTTGGTTTTTTTAGAATATCACTTCATAAATAGATTCCTAACCTCTTTATCTTATGAGGTTATATATTATATTATATATATTATATATATATTATATTACATATAATATATTATATATATTATATATATTAGAATAATATATTATTAAATAGTTAGATTTTTTATCTCAAATTAAATCGTGATCGTGAATCGAATGAGGTTATATATTATATTACATATAATATATTATATATATTATATATATTAGAATAATATATTATTAAATAGTTAGATTTTTTATCTCAAATTAAATCGTGATCGTGAATCGAATGAGGTTATATATTATATTACATATAATATATTATATATATTATATATATTAGAATAATATATTATTAAATAGTTAGATTTTTTATCTCAAATTAAATCGTGATCGTGAATCGAATGAGGTTATATATTATATTACATATAATATATTATATATATTATATATATTAGAATAATATATTATTAAATGGCTAGATTTTTTATCTCAAATTAGACTGTGATCATAAGTTGAACATCTTCGGCATTAGTCTGAGTTTGACATTATAATTATATATAAATATATATATTTAACAGGTTTGTTTTTTTTAGAATATCGCTTCATAAATAGATTCTTAACCTCTTTACGTATAATCTTATGAGGTGTGATCTTATCTTATGAGTAATTATCTTATGAGGCCACCGAACGCACGGGTTTGAGTCTGGAGTGCAAAGGGTTAAGAAACCTATTCACGATATTCCAAAAAATCGAACAAATAAATATTGTCTCTGCATCGATCCAAATATTGAAAATCACCGTTGGTCGAAGGGTTAAGATTCTCTCTGACTATTTCTCGTTATTCGGAAAGTTAAGGATCGATTTATCGATAAACGAACTAGATTAACAAGAATTGAAAGAAGAATGCGGATTAATCGAATGAAAGGGAAAGGAGAGAGAGAGAAAGAGAGAAAAAGAGATCGATGCCCAATCCCTCTCTCTTTCTCTCTCCACGATCCTCCTCCTTTTTTTTACCTTCCTTCGAGATTCGGCGGGTAATCGATCGATGATCGTGCAAACGGATCGATCGACCACCGATTCCGTCGAGCGGATGACAAAGGCGGAACCAGTTCTAATAACCTGTCCCGGGAAACGGACAAAAACGAAAGACCGGCTTAAGAATCGATAACAGGCTCCAAACGATCCATCCGTCCGTCCCTGGATCATAGCGGAAGAATAGGATTCGATCTCGAGGAGATCACTCCCCCCTCCTCCTCCTCCCTTTTTCGGACCGATCGACCGCCTCCTTCCGGAAAACGGAACGCGTGGATGCGAGATTCAGTACGAAAAACGGCGAGTGCGCCGAGTCCTCCGAGGCCGGATTACCCCTGGAAACCCGTAATTCCTGTAATAAGGTCATTATCGTGCGACCCCGGGACCGGGCCGAGCCACGAACATATATATATATATATATATATATTCACATGCACACACACAGGCGAGCGTATAAATACAGATTTCCATTTATACCTCCTGCTCTGTGTGCAATGTGTGTGTGTATGTATTATACGAACTCGCGGCGGTGGACAGTGGCGTAACTTCGAATCCGGGTCACTCGGTCCTAGGAGGGTATTCCATCCCGTTGCCGGTTCGTTCCCTTTGGAATTTTAAGCTCTCTTTCGTTACCACTATAGCTACGTAAAATGCCGCCACTTACGTATTACGGCCGGCTAAAGTCACTCTGCGTAAATTGAAATGACTGAATTGATATGACGGGCGATTATAATAGTATGATTAGTAGATTCGAGTTATTGTATTTATATCGAGTATCTTTCTTATGGAATCTTGTGGTATTTTGTTCTTATCGTTTGTTTCTCGCACGAGATATTGTTAATTGTAGTTGTTATTATTGTATCATGTAATGTTATTTGATTCTTGAAAGTGTAATTAAATGTTTGGAGAAAAGTTTAACACCGTCGAAGGGTTTTTTGATGATCTTTCTCGCAGTATTGTGCATATTTTTTGCTCGTTTAGCGGCGGGGAAATGGCGAGGTATAAGCGAGATGGTTAAGATTGTTTCTTTTATATATATACGATCGAAGAAATATTCATTTTCGTACGAAGAAGTCGATCGAAAGATGGAGACGTAGGGAGAAAATTCGGGAGGGATATTAATATCGAATACTCGAAGGAGATCTCCCTTCTCCCCTCGCTCGAGCCAGGAGAGAGGTGGTTACGCCACTGCGAGTCGAGCCACAGGACGGTGTGTATAAACCGTCTAGATGCGCACGAGAGCCGAGAGGAGGGGGGGCACGGCATGCCATCGTGGCCGTCCATAGCCACCTAAGCAGATTCTGTCCCCTAGCGGCGTGTGGATTCGTAGCTCGCGTTCAATTTACATTCTAAAGCCGCGGCGATACGGGGAGGATGGAGACGCGTCCATCCTCCCCTCCATTTGTCCTTTTATTATTTATACAAACACCGGACTGGACCTCCCCCCTCCTTGTCGCCGTAAACCAAGGTGATTTAATAAACGTTCCGGCCACGGAGAGGCGGAACACCCGCCAACCATTTACTCCCTTCGCGTTTATTTAACAATCGACGTATCGAGGCACAAGAAGAAATAGGAGAGAGAGAGAGAGAAAAAGAGAGAATCGAAGGAAAGAAAGGTTTTTCGTTCAACCGTTGTGGGAACGTGACCGGTCCTATCGGGAATAGGAGGAGCGCAAACTCGCAAACGAGCCCGTCCCTTTCTCGTTTCTCCAACGATTATCCGTCTCTAGAATGAATTACGCCGAACGTTGATCGGCCGTATCGCGTTTTCCCGCGCAATTTGTAACCAGTTTCTCGGACGGCCGATAAAGTCGGCTGTTTTTCTATAACCGACGGGGTTATATAAGAAGTAGAAGAAACGAGAAAACGAGAGGCGAGAACGAAGTAGGAAGGATCTCCGAATTCCCTCCTCCTCCTTCGATCCTTCGTCTTGCGTGTTAAAAATTGGCTCGCTCGGTAAAGAAGAAATGGATTCGATCCGCGGAGGATTTCCGAGAGAATCGAGGAAGGGGATTCGAATCTAAGTTTTCGATCTATGTCGCGATGTATATCGTTGGATAATCGCCATCGAATTCGATGCGCTGTTGGATAGGGAAGGATGATAAGTGAAACACATGGAAGCAACACGTGCGGAATATCTATCGCGATAACCTTCCTTTTTGTTTTATCGAATGGACGTTTTATCGTAGGATAAAGCGTTCGATAATATAATCCAAATGATCTAATTTATTTTTTTTCCCGAGACACGATAAAGATTTTCAATAACAAAATTTCCGAAACGACGTCTCGGAAAGGAGTTTAAACGGACGGCCAAGATTTCTTTTATTTCTTTGGATTGCAACTCGAATTTCGTATTCCACCCGCTCCTCTCCTTCCCCGCGTGTCCGCCGCCGCGTGCATCCAAGGTTTATGGCTCGTATTTCCTCTTTAACGCCGACGTTGCTTCGACCACGGCTCGAACCCGCTCGCCTTTGTACTCCCTCTCTCTCTCTCTCTCTCGCTCGCTGTGAGGAGGACATATTCCTTATACTGTCCCGTCTATCCAACGATTCCAACGCGTTTCGCGAATCTTCGAGATTTCGTAATCTCCCCCCCTCCTCTCTATAACCATGGATCGTTTCGTAACGCGTCCATCGATTCCTTTTTTTTTTCTCTTCTCTCCTTCTCGATCTCGCCTCGCGAAACTTTCTAATCGACAACCATGGTCGCCTCTGTTCTCCGTCTTCCTCTCCCCTCTAATTTATCACTACGCGCGTTAATTAAACGCGTTCGGGATAAGAATAGAGAGAAAGGGCGGACGGAAAAGGGAGAGGAAAAAGGTGGAAAGGAAGTAGATCTTTGGGTGGCGTCCAAGGTGGCGCGAAAACTCTCGCAAAAACTCGTTTTCGTGGTCGTGGCGAAGGTTAAAACCGTAACGCTTCTATCTGGGTTGCGCTCTCGCCACGGGCCCGCACCGCAATTACATCCCATAAAGCACGATCGAGACACGGTTCGACCATTATTCTCCCGTACAGGGCCGTATAAAGGGGGGGAGGGCTCTTGCCGTTTAACGTTGCTCTGCCCCTTCATCCACCGGAATTCGTACACGCGCCTCTCCTCTCCTCTTCGTCCGTCGTCGAATATTCCTTCTGAATATTGCTTTTGTTTTTTTTTCTTTTTTTCTTTCTTTCTTTTCACCGCGTGAAAAATCCAAAGAACGACCCGTTATCCTAATCCCTTGTTCACGCATTTATGCATTCCTCCACCGAATAATTTCTTCTTTAACTCGAGTTCGAAGTCGATATATATACTTCTCCCTTTTCTTCCCTTTTCTTCCCTTTTTGGGCAAAATTTATGAATCTACGTGCGCAAAGACAGAAGAGAGAGAGAGAGAGAGAGGAGAAAAAAAAATGAAACGAAACCGGCGAGATCCAACTTTCACTCCAAAGACGTAGGTTACGGTCCCGGGTGGACGGGTCGTTTCGTATTCGATTCGATATTCGAGAGACGGGGAGAAAAAAATGACGCAATCGGTTTCATTGAGTAATCGCGCAAGATAAATCCCACTCGATCGTTGTGATCCAATCTCTCTTCGCCCGATATTGTCCTTCCATCTCTTTTCCCCCGCCCACCTTTTCTTCTCCGCTCAAATCGAAGCGTTCGGCCCACGTGTGTTTCATATTCGCAATTCGCTTAAACGCTTCATCGAAGCAACTAATTAGAGCGGAAATAGGTCGTTTCTCGACGACCCATTTTTCCTTCGCCTTCGCCCAATTTCCATCCCCTTCCCTCCTTACCTTTAATAATACACCTCGAGCTGATGGAAAAGAAGGATTGAACCTCGAATCGAAGGATTTCGATTCGAAATGACGCATCCAGGATCGGCCAGGAGAGGGATCGGAGAGGGGAGGCAAGATCAACGTTTGCCTTTCTTCTTTCACTCGTTCGTTTCCTTCGACTCCCTGCCCCTGTGAAATTTTTCTTTTCGAGATTCGCAGGAGCGACCACCCAAATTTCCTTCTCCTCTTTGAAGGGAAGATTCCTTCCTCTCTTTCCTGGTCACTAACGATCGCGACCCACTTCCAGCCTTAAGGAAACCCTCTCGAGTCGAATCGAACCAGGTCGACCAGATAATCCCTCTCTTCCTCTCGAGAACTTGGCAACTTGCCACGTGGAACGTATTTAAATATCCATATCTGGATCTATACGCCTCGAACGATTCGATGTGCACCCTCGATCGAGATTCGATTCGAGGAACGCGTGAAAACATCGATGGGAAGAAAAAGACGCTTGGATGGGCGTTCTTTCGCGTTTCCCTTCTTTCTCCCCCTCCTTTTCGGTGGCTTTTCTCCTCGGGTGTTCCGATTCCCAACCACACCCCCGCGCATCGGGCACGGTTTTAAACGGCCGGGGCCAGACACGATCGCGCTCACCTCGGTACTTTGCTACTTTCCAGGCCTTTAATTTGGCACGTGTTCCACTCTTGGCTATTGTTCCCATGATTGTTGGGTGGGAATCTCTCTCCTCTCCTCTCCTCTCCGCGTCTTCTTCTTCCGCCCCCTCCTTCCTTTTTACCCGGTAATGCACCGACTCTCTCTCTCTCTCTCTCTCTCTCTC
>NW_006263406.1:94081-100739 GCF_000469605.1 Apis dorsata
ATGGAGAGTTGACACGTTCGAGGAGCTTTGGCCTTGAGTCGTTGCAAAATCGTCCGCGAACAGGAGTATTATATAAATTCGAAACGAGAGAGAGAGGAAGGTGAGAATATCGGTGGAGAGAAGGATAAAACGATTTCTTTTCGATGAAATATTATTATTATTATTATTATTATTATTATTATTATTATTATTATTATTCTCGAGGCGTTGAGAATTCTTCTCCTCCTCCCTCGAGAAGAGATAGGTAGGCTTGAGCTTCCCTTGTATTGGCGAGCTCCAATCGATTCGAAGGAAAGGGGGAAAGCTATGGAAGTAAGTTTCGAATCCGGTTTCGAAACCAACCCCCTCCTCCTCCATTCCCTCTGTATATATCTCACCCTGTTGTTGCATGAGAGTAGCGTATATAGTAGAACGGGGGTGGCGGGCGGCGGCTGCCGATCCACCGCACAATTTTTTCCATTGATCCAGATTCTGCGATCGTTTGCAGGAGCTGAAGGAGAGCTTCAATTACGGTTTGTTCTGCCCACCCGTGAATGGGAAAGCCGGGAAATTCTTGGACGAGGAACGTCGCCTCGGCGACTATCCGTTCAACGGGCCCGTCGGATACTTGGAGGTAAGTACGAGATATCCTCTCTTTACTTCGATCAACAAAGATTTCCAACGACGGAGGAAATCCCTCCCCTTAATGGGTCGATACGAATTTTCATTTTCCCTGACCTCGCCACTGTCGAGGAGGGATGATAAGCGGGAGAGGGAGGCGAAGGTTTAAACGAGGCTGGCTACGAGGAGGGAGGCATTGACGCGGGCGAAAAGGTTGCCTCAAAGGGAAGAAAGGGGAAGGGGGACGCGCGACTCTTCAATATCGAGGAGTTTGCTCGAGAACTCTCTTTATCCCTCCCTCCTTTTTTGCGCGACGCGCGGGTCAAGGAGGGTCCGCGTGGCTATTTTTTTCCGAGCGCTTACTTTTCCCCCACCACCTCTCCTTCCGCCTAAGAGCGCCAGCCGAGGATCCACGGCGAGAAAGTGAACGAAGTGGAATAAAGAAAAAAGGGGAGGGGGGGAGTGTGGAGTTTGTGGAACGGGGGAAAATGAAAACTGCAGAAGGGAATGGTGGGATTTCCAAGAGGATCTCGATGGATAAGGATGTCGCGTCAGGAGATTTTTCGTGGAGGGAAGTCGATGCACGAGGGACGATGACTGTTGAAACCTGGGGATCCGGGAAAAACAAATAATCCCTCGGTCGGTTAACGAGATCTGGATCTTGCCCGCGGTTTTCTTGCGTAACCGGATCTAGTGCTCATCTCGGTGTTGGCGTTCCTCTTCTTTTTCTTCTTCTTCCTCTTTTTCTTCCTCCTCCTCCTCCTCCTCCTCCTCCTCTTCTTGCGTTCTTGATCTCCGTTGACGCGATCGGGTTCAGTGTCGATGGCACGGTCTCGCCACGGGGATTCACTTTCTAGGATAAGTTGAGTCGCATCGCAAACTCTTCCATCTTGGAGATTTCCGATTTCTCTTCGTTTCGTTCCGCGATGGATACACGTCGTGATCGAGGAGGAAATTGGCAATGGTATGTGTGTGACGCGTGCATTCGTCGAGGAAGGGAGCGCATCTACTATCATCCCTGCTACTTTGATCGTTGCATAATTAATCGGCCTCCTCTATCCGACGTTAATTAAACGGTGAGAGTTTTTTTTTTCGCCGCGCGAAAGAGATGGCCTCGAGATTTTTTCCCTTTTCTCTTTCCAAGGGGCACGGCCTTGAGCCACTCGCGGCTCAATTTTCACCTCTACCGTTTCGCGAAATATTTCAACGTCGAGCCGGATGATGTAGATAAAGTGGGAACGTTCGAAGACGGTGTGCACGGTGTGTACGCAACGCTTGTTTCACTTTTCTTTTTCTTTCTTTTTTTTTCCTTTTTTTTCCCTTGTTCTTTCGTCCGGAGTCGCGGCCAATATCGCGGCCGGTGCACTCGGAACGCGGATAGAAATAAATAAAACGCGAGGTTGGACGGGGAGCCATAGATCACGCGGTATTCGGTACCGTCGCTATTCGCCACGCCGCCTACCTTTTTTCCTTATCTCGAACACGCGCACGCGCACACGGAGCTCCGTCGATCGAGCCGACTCGTCGCGCCTCCTACCCGACTTTTACGTAATTTTCGCTTCCTCGAGAAACGATTCGATTTCGATCCGTTTACGAACGAACCACGCTGTTTCAGATTTCTCGATACTTCGGGAAGCAAGGCAATTAACGAGAAGTCCTTCTTCAAACGAACTCCTCGCCAAAGCGACCGATTACACGCTATTATCGAGCTGAGAAGCAAAACGTGATTAAACGCACGCTGCGAAAATCGCCCGTCGCGATGATGAGAACCGTTGCCTTCGTAATAACGTGATCGGGCGAGCGACGGTTCGAGTCACGGAGCCATCCACGGTTCTTCTTCCATCGCGCGGAAAAGAGGAAGGATACGCGTCCCGTGATGCCCCTCTCTCAACACCACCGTTAAGCCGAGAGTATTACCGAGATCACCTTGGTATCCGACGATTCTCTTTGCTCGCCAAGAGTCAGAGTTCGCATCGCGTCGTCGGGCTTCTCTCGTGCGCGGGGGAACGAGTTAACGACCGACCGACCGAGTTGCGTAAAAAGAGCGAGGTGTTGGTCACGGCCGATAAGGGACGAGAAATCTTTCGTCCTGTCTCTAATTTACATCGCGACTTCGGATCCCGTGGATAATCATAATTGGTGGTAACGGTAGTCATTAGCGCAGGCGATATTGCCTATCCGTCGGTAATCTAACGCTTCGAACCACGACGCCTCCGATAATTATAAAGAAGATGTAACGCCACCGGGAAACGACACGGCGAATCCCTCATTAAACCGGGATAATTTTATATATATATATATATATATATATACACGTTTTGCCCTTCTATACAGTATGTTTCTCGTGGGTCGGTGGGTCGGTGAGTCGGGGGAAAAATGAGCTTCTCTTCTCTTCCCATCGGACTCTCTATTAGGTGGGTGTGCAGGAAGGGTTAGACTCGTGGCATTTCACGAGACTTCGTATCGAAACGCCCACTTCGAAAATAAATGGAGAGTGTGTACGCTGTACTCTGCGATTTTTTTTTCTTTTTTTTTTCTTTTTTTGCGTATACAACGTTTCACGTGACATTAAATCTTGATTTACGTCAAGCGTTTCCCTCCGTGGCGAAAAATAAATTTTCAGATAAAAGTTGAACGATTTCGGGAGAGGCGTATATAAATGTTGGTATATTTTCTCTTGGAGGAAGGGAATCTTTTTTTTTTCTTAAATACTTTTTCATAGGAAATATCAATTCAATCTTATTTAATTCTAATCATGGGAATCTAATATATATATATCGCTCTTTATACTTACACTCGCCTTTTTTTAAAAATCTTCGAATAAAAATATTCAAAACGTGTAAAGTAATATAGAAAAATTCATACATGCGACTTATATAAATGCCACGTGTAAATGGGAAGGAGGTCAGGTATTCCACACCTGTGTTCTATCGTATCTCTATCGTCCGTAATGTCACGATGATCAAAGAGCCTACGCCACGATCCCATTTTTAATTCGCAGCTCAAGTACAAAAGACGGGTCTACAAGATGCTGCACCTGGATGAAAAACAGTTGAAGGCGATGCACACGAGGACGAATTTGCGAAGGTTGCTCGAGTACGTGGCAAACAGCCAGGTCGAGAAGATCGCCAAGATGTGCAGCAAGGGTCTGGATCCTAATTTCCACTGCCAGGAAACTGGAGGTAAAAAAAAAAAATTTTTTACTTATCTTTCTCAAAAAAAAAAAAAAAAAATTTATCTCATTTACACAAAATTTTTTCACGGATTTAACCCTTTCCCTATCTGTTGAGAATCGTACGATTCTGATTAGAATACAACGAAGACATAATAAATCGTTCGCAGAGACTCCCCTCACCTTGGCCACCACGTTGAAGAAACCCTCGAAGGTGATAATAGCCCTGGTGAACGGTGGCGCGTTGCTGGATTATCGAACGAAGGAGGGCCTGACGGCGATGCATCGCGCCGTCGAGCGGAACAGTTTGGAAGCTGTGAAGACGTTGCTCGAGCTCGGCGCAAGCCCCAATTATAAAGACACGAAGGGGCTGACGCCGCTCTACTACAGCGTCATCTACAAAACCGATCCGATGCTGTGCGAAACGCTGCTCCACGACCACGCGACGATAGGCGCCCAGGATTTGCAGGGATGGCAGGAAGTGCATCAGGTCTCGCTTTTCACCTTTTCACCCTCCTCTCTCTCTCTTTCTTTTTTCCAATAACTCAGACTAACGCGTCTGCACCCTCCCCTTGTTCGAAAAAAAGAGGGGATTAAGGAAAAGGAGGAGGTTTGAAGGACAGAGAGAGAGAGAGAGAGAGAGAGAGAGATAGGGTTTGCGCGGTTTTATAATTATAATCGCACATCCGCACTTCGATAATCGATAACGCGATAACCTTCCCCCCCCCCCTCCTCGCGTGTTCGCAGGCCTGCCGCAACAACTTGGTCCAACACCTGGATCACTTGCTTTTTTACGGTGCCGACATGAACGCGCGTAACGCGTCCGGCAACACGCCGTTGCACGTTTGCGCTGTGAACAACACGGACTCGTCGTGCATACGCCAGTTACTGTTCAGAGGCGCGCAGAAGGACAGCCTGAATTACGCGAACCAGACGCCCTACCAGGTGGCGGTGATCGCTGGAAACATGGAGCTGGCCGAGGTCATTAAGAATTATCAGCCGGAAGAAGTTGGTGAGTTGACGAGGGGGCGAGATTATCAACGAGATGAGATGATAGGTGAAGGAGAAATTGACTGAGCGCGAGTTTCCTTTTTTTTTCACGAGAAAAGAAAAAGAATTGACCTCTCGCGATCGTGGATGGATGGATACACTTTTTTTTTTTTTTTCTTCTTTCGTGTCTCGAGCATCGCTTCCCCCGATCGTTCGAGTCCAATCCGATTAGATAGCGTTTAGGCGACGATCGATTTTCCCGGGAAATTGGCGAGGAGAAAAAAATAAGTGTAAAGGGAGATCGATAAAGACGATATCGTTGGTACCGATCGGTAACGGGCCCGAGACGGAATCGGCGAGACGAATGGTTTCGCGGCGAAGGTTAAGAGATGGCACGAGGAACGCGTTATATCCGATGAAACGATAACTTGGATCGTTTAGAAAAATTTTTAAATATATATATATATAGAGCACGTCACGAATCTTAACATTGGCATGTGCATGTGTAACATCGAATTGTATAGAATGCTTCTTTCTTTCTTTCTTTCTTTTTTTTTTTTTCTCTCCTTCTCTTTCCTTCTCTGTCTTTCCAACAAGACAACACGCTTCAGCGCTTGCTAGTTAACGTAGCGAGGAGTAGATAGTATATAATCGTAGATTATAGTCCAAATATGGTGTAAATATATAATATACGAAAGATATATATATTTACGTATATACGTATAATCTATATGTAATTGTGCGTGTTTCTGTGTCTCTGTGCTGTATGACAAAAGTACCGTAAAATTGTAACAATTGTCTGATGGGATCTTTGGTGGTGATGGTCTTGTAAGACGTCGAGCATCGAGCATTTGTATACTTATATGATACATACATATATATATATATATATAAAACGACTAAAGTTTGATCGCTTTTGAGTAACTAATACTAACGATGCCGCCCGATATATCTCGATCTCGTCGACGACTTTGCTGCTCACGGATTTCCCTTCGAAAACCTCGATCGATAAACATCGATTAAAAATGAAAGAAAAAAAAAAAAGAGCATGACAAAAATCCGTCAGCATCGAAGTGGCGGGACAAGTTGACCAGTAATATTTGGTAGTTACCTTACTTTGTGTGTAACGCGTGATCGACTCGGCCCGTTGAAATATCTCTCGACGCGCGCACAAATGAAAATAAAAGAGCGCGAGGAAGAAGAGAAATTCAAAGGTCCGTTCGAAGGTGAACTCGATCACCCGAAAAAAGCGGCGAAATTGAACGACGCGGTTTTTAATCACTTTTCTCGCCTGTCAACAATCACTGTATCATTGTATCGTGCAAAACGGATACAATATACAACAACATATCCCGTGGAATGCGTGACTGCTGCGTGTGCTTCTCACCGCTTTCTTGTATAACTAACCACGTTTTATTATAACGCCGTTCGATCGTCGAGTTTAACAATTTGTTAACAATACGCGTGCGTGTATGCGTGTATGCGTGCCTAAATCCGCCAGCTTGTAACGACGAAAACGAGAAAGAGAGAGAGAGAGAGAGAGTGAGCAACGAGCAGTGAGCGAGAGCAAACTTTTTTTTGGCAAAAATTCACTATTCGAAATCTCACATATACATATACACGCGCACACATTTCGAATACTCGCGAGCTGTTATACGAATAGGGAAAGAAAGAAAACGAACACACGCGTTGGGAGAGCGGCGTCTAATTGTAAGGCTAAGTAATCCTTTCTTTACTTAACCTTGCAACCCTCGATTTTCCAGTACCGTTTAAAGGGCCGCCACGCTACAACCCGAAACGGCGCTCGGTGGCGTTCGGAGGCACGATGACCACTAGCTGCTCGGCCAGCAACCTGGGCACCCTGACCAGGATACCGTCCGCTGAACAACAGCAACA
>NW_006263406.1:102348-104240 GCF_000469605.1 Apis dorsata
CCGGTGAAGATTCCGCCAGCATCGTCACAGGTATACATAAATACATACGCATACCAGGTTTATTTTTCCATATTCTCTCTCTCTCTCTCTCTTTGTCTGTCTGTCTGTCTGTCTGTCGCGCCCACAGAGAATATACACGAAGAGGGGAAGAGAGAGAGAGAGAGAGAGAGAGAGAGAGAGAGAGAGAGAGAGAATGCGTTCTTCTTGCGGAATCGCGCACACCCTTCGTCGTTGAAGATTTTTCTTTCCCCTCTCGAGAGAGATCCTAGTACGTGCGCTTGGGACACGAAGCATAACGCGTGATCCCCCTTGTGCGACGCTGTGAGAAAGAGAGAGAGAAAGAGAGAAAGCGAAACAGGTGTACAATTTGTATATTTGGCGTGACTCGAACGTCGAACCATCATCACCATCAGAAATGGTAAGCCGCGAAATGCTGCACCGTTTCTCTCGTTGTTATTGACGAATTAAGAGATACACTGTGCCTTTGCTAATGTACCATAACCTGGACATTCCAGCCGACTCTCTCCACCACGTATATATTTATTTGGGCAATTTTACAAAAAAGAAAAGAAAGAAAGGCGGATACCGTTTGAGCTAAAAAGCTCAAGCCCATCTTGTGTTTATACCTCGTTAAGAGTATATATATATATATATAGCGTTTGCATGACGTTCGCCGCTGTGAAAAGGCGCACGGTAAAATGGCGAGATTTCAAACGGACCACCCTTGTTCCGTGAATTTTTTTTTAGACAAGAGTCTCGGCGACACAGCTTCCGACGTGATTAGCGATAGTTCAGGGGTGGGGACCTCGCAGTCGGACACTACCAATTCCCTATCGATACCGGGGACCACGGTTGTCTGCGTCGAGAGTTATAACAGCGGGATACTAGGCCATCTGAATATCAATCAAGGAGATATCTTGGAAGGTATTTGACACCGATTATTATCTTCTCTCTACGAGTTCCCCTAACCGCCTCTCCATTTCCACCGTCCTTCACAGTATCTCGAGTATCGAGTAGCCGATAAAGAAAGGAAAAACGAGCGATCGTTGATTTCTCTTTTTTACGAGGGAACTCGTGTAAATTCGATAAACGATAGAAAAAAAAAAAGGGGGAAGGGAAGAGGGTGTTCTATCGGTGTTCGTTTCTTTCTGCGATTTGGACAGTGACCGGGGCGACCGATTGCGGCCTTCTCGAGGGTGTTCTCCGTGGACAGGGGACGGGCCTCTTCCCGGCCCACTGCGTGCAAGAGGTCAGGCTTCGCCACACCAACATTCCGTTGGGTCCTCAGCCTGCGAGGGACGGCCGCAACCCAAGGGTGTTGGGTCGTAGGGAATCGCAACACAAGTATTTCGCTACCGCTCCCAGATTGAAGAAACCGTGAGTGGTTCATGTTACACTTCCTTGAAGAGAAGAAACGAATATGTTCTCGAATAGGAACGAATAATTATCCCATTTTTCTATTAGAGTTACGTCCGAGCCTCGTACCGTGGTGCTGCATCGTTCCAGAAAGGGTTTCGGATTCGTGTTAAGAGGCGCCAAGGCAACCTCGCCTTTGATGGAGCTGACGCCATCAGCCAGATACCCTGCCTTGCAGTACCTGGACGACGTCGATCAAGGAGGAGTGGCGGATCTGGCCGGCCTTCGAAAAGGGGATTACCTTATCCAAGTAAGCCATGCCTTCCTTTCTATATATAAATATAGAATTATAAATATATACATATTCTATATTATATACTAATAATATTTATAATTTATAATTCTATATATATATATATATTATTACAGATATATAGAATTATATATATATATATATACATATTCTATATTATATATATTAATAATATTTATATATAATTATTTAGAATTATATTACATAGAATTATATATATATT
>NW_006263406.1:105180-108195 GCF_000469605.1 Apis dorsata
CGGCGTCGCACGAGCACGTAGTGGACCTGATACGAAAATCGGGGGAGTTGGTACGAATGACGGTGGTCTCGCCGGTGATCAGCCTTCCGAATTCGCAATCGGCAGCGCTTCTGCCAACTAGTCAACCGATTCAGAGACAGTACGCGACCCTCCCGCGGAAAGGTAACAACAACGTGGCGATAGGGGGTACGCTGGGCAGGTCACCCGCCCCAATGCCGCCCCGAAGAGATCCAAAGACGACTCTGAGCGTTGGCCGGGCGCGAGCAAGATCGATGGTGGCTGGATTAGGTAAGAAAAATTGAAAAGAAAAGAAAAACTGGAAATCGAAAGGAGGATTCGACGAAGAAGGTCGGATGATAAAACGACTTTTTCTCGTGGGGCGCAGAAGGTGGTGGGGAGAGAGACGATCGCGATGAAATCACATCGACGGGGGCTAAATCGAGTAGCGCGGAGTCTATCCATCTTCCCCAGCAGCCGTCGACCGGACCCAACACCGGACAAAACACACCGGTACAACCGAGAACGGCCAGTATCCGATCGAGGCCCACCTCCAGTAGGATCACCGCCGCGGAACTGGAGGTGCGTACGTATGAGGGAATCGNTTTTATCACGTTGCTCGCGATCACGAACGATCGATCCGCTTTCCTTTACTATTCCTCGAATGGCAGATTGCACGAGATTTACCGAGGCTTCAGCTTTGTCCTTCCTTTCTTCCAGGAACTATTTCAGCGGCAGCAAGGTAGTGCCAGTGGTCAGTACAGCTCGTCCATGATGAGCTCTCACTTTCAAACTGGCCAAGCTACCAAGTCGCATCCTTCCTCGCCTGCAAAGACCGGCAGGGTATACGCGAGCGTAGCGGAAATGAAACGCAAAGGCAAAGTAAGGAATACTTCCCCTCCAAATTTAAATCGCATATCTTCTTTCTTTTCGTCCGAAATTTAGCGAATCCTTGGTTACGATGATTTTTCTTCGATCGTACGAACGTGATGTAGATTTGGTGTAATCGCTGTAGAATTTGAACGAATTTCGCTCCGTTCCGTTGCCTTTTCTAAGGATGCAAGATAATGTCGCTTTCGAATCGGGAAAATCCTTAGAATCGGCAAACTCTCTCTTCGAACTTCGATCGCAACTTTAATCACCCCCCCCCCTCTCGTGATATTAACCTAACGGTAGATTTGTTGGTTGTTGATAACCCCCATATTCGTAGAATTATCTTTTGCCATTTGATTAATCGCTAACCCTTCCATCCTTTGTCGTTTAAACGTTATCACTTTATATATATACGACGCAAGAGTTACAAAGAATTTTTTCAGAGAGGTTAAAACTCCTCGATGCATGCTACCTAGCGGTGACGGTGGCTGTTTTTACGCATGTGTGTTATAGTTTTCTCGCAAGCCAGCACGAGTGTACAGCAAGGGGCGCTCCTGGTACGAGAGAGACAACGAGGACGACTTATATTACTGATCGAAAATACTTTGTTTCTAGCGCGTCCGTGACTTGCATGATTCCAGGTGACTAAGCCATTTGCTAATGAAAATCCGATGTTCGAAAGGGCATCGGATATCACTTTCAGCTTTATGAACACGCCTCGCAGAACTAACCACGTGTATCCATGAAATGAACGTTTTAATTACTTTGCTTACACTTTTTGCATGATCGTGCAGCTGCTTCCCCCGTATAATCGAACCTTACGCGCTTAATAAACCGATTTTCCATTTTGCGTCTTAAATCGTCGCGAGTTTTAAATACCGGCGGAATACAGCGCTGCTCGACGTCTCGAAAAAAAATATAAAAAAGGATAGACGAACCAGATAGACAAGAGAGAAAAGTATCGCGTGTAAATAGACACATGTTGATACGATGATCGAGTTACCTACAACCTACCTGCTTTTTGTGTTGCCGCTTTTACGAAATTAAATCGCGTCAATTGAAAACATGTACATAAGTATCTCGATTATTAAACGCGATTCTCGAATATCGCGTTACTCATCGCAGTGTAGTGTATCCAGCTAATGTATCCAGCTATTGTTTCCGTTTCGTTGAACGCTCTTCTTCTCTCTATCGACGAGTTGTAAATTCCAATAAGATTTGTCGGCTTGTTCACAGTTGAACTCGAGGGTGCGATTCTTCGGTGGATTGGGCGGTGGTTCCGATCTTCATCGAGACTTTCACAGTACGCCGGACTTGAATGTGCAGGTGCAGTCGTCCATTTTAGCTCCGAAAGGGCATAGAAGCCAAGAAGACGTGAACGCGTTGAATGGAAGAAACGGACTTCCACCACCGAATCATCCACCACCACCGCCACCTGTCGGCCAAGTAGTCAAAGTAAACGTGGGCGCTAATGTGCCGGATGTAGTCACACCGGCTTCTGTCTACGATAACATGGCTCATATACAGCAAGTCAAAGGTGTATATATATATATATATATATATAAACATATATATATACATACATATCTTCCACGTATTTCGACGCGTTGTTGACCGAATCGAGCGTTATTTATTTGGAATAAATTTCAATGGATGGATAATAATATGTATTTTTTCCCGCTCTATTCAGAATTGGCAGCCGCGACAGTGGATGGAAGTTATGGCGTGATGTCGAGTTTCCGACCTTCGAACAGCGCAAAACTGTACGCCTCGCCGGAAGACATGAAGACTGTGGGGTATCGTTCCCGTAGCCTGCCAACCCATACGACCCGTTGTCACGTGAGAAAGTCGCACAGCTTGCGCACCACCAACAACACGACGTTCAAACCGTTAAATAACCAACAGAACGTGAACAACGCGGTGAGCAACAACAACCAAGTGAACAACAATCAGTCGGCCAACAACCAATACGCCCAACCATTGAAGACGAATAGAAGTCACAGCACGATCGGCATCAGGGAGAGAAAGAAGAAAGGCATCAGTACCAGTTCCTCGATCACGAATCTCTCGTCCGTGGCTAACAACAACACCGGGAACACGGTGGTGGCGGCGAACACGGCACCACCGATCCCAGAGCCGGATTAC
>NW_006263406.1:108635-110376 GCF_000469605.1 Apis dorsata
TCGGAGATCGCGAAGGAATTGGAGAAGGCGGCTGCGAGGGAAAAGTTGGAATCGACTCGAGAAACGTCGGGCAACTCGAACACTTCCGGTTCCAGTTCATCCGGTAGCAGCTCGTTGCCCCATTCTTTCAGCGTGGAAGAGATTCAAAAGGTGAGGACGCAATTGAAGTCTTCGAAAAGTCATCCGAACGACTTTCTGCTCCAACAAACGCAGCAATCCCTGGCCGAGGATGGTGACAATAGCTCGAGTGGAGTGAGCTCCGATCAAGACGTGCCGGTAGGTCCACCGACGGGTTTCGACGACACGACAGCGAGAAATCTTGCCAACGAAGCTGCCCAGCATCCGACCACGGTGCTCTCCAGTGTGGCCAGTGTCGAAAAGGAGGCCAATCCGAAAAGAACGGGCTACGGTGGCAGCGGATTATTGACGCGGCACGCAGTCAGCTTGGCCCAATTACCACCACCGATCGAGGCGGATGCCGAGGAGCAGAGCAACGATCTGTTCGTACCACCGCCACCGGAGTTCAATGCGGGACCGTCTGCCGGGAATGGGGACGAATTGGTATTTGCACCGCCACCTCAATTCTGCGACAACAAACAACAAGCGCAACAACAACAACAACAACAACCGCAACCGCAACAGCAACAGAATCGCGTTAAGATCATCGGGGCGATACCGAAAGTTACCAACAATCAAGTAAAAGCTTCCGGTGGACGATTGCATAATCAGTGAGGAAGAATAGTCGCGAACGATCGCCGATGAACGGACGCGTTCGGGTCGCGTGATCACGTTGTTCGATCACGATCTGTCAGAGTCAATTTAATCTTTCCGTAATTAACCTTTTTCTCCATCCGAGATAATTGTGCACACAGCGCCATGTATCCTGAATATCATCTGTTCCGTCATTCGGCCGAACGATTAAACGAAAACCTATAACGTAATAATGCGATTATTTGCAATACATTTTTTCACCGATATAATATTTCCCATGTGGGGAAGGGGCAGTTTTTTAAGAAAAAACAAACGCGCGCGTCGTCCCTATCGCAACTATCCATACTTCGATCGAGCGCCGTTTGGTGGTGCTCCGGTCAAGGGTCTGTGGTAGTCAAGTGAACGATGTATTCAGTGAATTTTTACCGTAAAACTTAGAATATGAATCGTACGAACCGCAGATACGTTAGATTTAAAAAGTCGTGCGTGCAATGCTTTCTACTTGCGAAACGATATAGAACCACATTCGTAAATGTCAAAATACTATAAATGTCTCGTGGAATGGCCTAAGAGGTGAACGAGAGAGAAAAAGATCTATATACCATACCGTAGTTCGTAATTAGAGAGAAAAAAGAAAGTATGCGAGCAACAGAGAGAGAGAGAGAGAGAGAGAGAGGCAGAGACATAGAAATAAAAAAACAAAAAAGTAAGAATAGTTCTATGAGATGCGTGTGCATGTATGCGAATGTAGTGCGCGTGTGTATGTAAGAAACGTAGAGAATGAATGTATAGCGTATATCGGTTTGTTTTTCATATTTCTAACGAAGTACGACGCGTGTTTAATACTTTTACATGTAACGATCTTTATCCTTAAACGCCATCAACTTCTCTCATTCCATCGCATAAAGAAACAAAATAAAAAAAAAAGGCATTTTTTCGAAAAACAATGCATCGAAATATCAAATCGTGTTAAGACATGAATCGGTGCTGCTAATCGAAATTCATTTTTTTTTTTTTTTTTTTTTTTTTT
>NW_006263406.1:110874-122883 GCF_000469605.1 Apis dorsata
CGACGCAAAAAAATAATTAAAGATGCCGAATTAATGGGTTAACTAAAGTAAAACGCGCGCACGCGAAATTGAGTTCATTTTGTTTCTCTCGTGTTTAGACTGCTCAAGAGCCTAATTAAAAAGTTCTATTCACAAAGTCATTAGAAATTGTTTCTAGTTTGTAATAACGAGTAATAGCATTACGACGAGTATGAATTTATCTCTAAGCTCGTAATCGCGTTAATAGAGACGCACTGTACTACGTTAACGCACCAACATTATTCAGCTTGTAAGATAGATCGTATTCCTTCCATTTGAATCAGGCTCCTAAGAGTCGCGAGATGTAACACGTTATGATATATATTTCCTTCGGTAAAAATAATATCTATTGTATTTATTCACAAAAGAAGAAAACGCAATGTTCCTCGATTGAACAATTTCTTAATGAAGAAAATCAAAAATTAATTCTTCTTTTTTAATCGAACAACCTGTATTGATTTATCCTGTATATAGTATATAATAATCAATCGGCAATAAGGAAAGAAATAAAGAAAAAAAATCTCGCGTCTCTCGGCGACACTGCTACATAGTGTATATATATATACCGAACAACATTGCTACGTATTAAATATCTATAACGATGGAACGATTATTATCATCACTTTTATGATCACCGCGATAGATTTAAGCGATATCCATGAAAGCAACGTCCTTCCTAATTATTGTTTTTATGCCTTTTCAAGTTAAATCATATTCATATACAAACAGTGAAGTATGATGTTAAGTCAATGCATGCTTGTTGAAGCATGAATGAAACAGTTTTGAGTCGAAGAAAATCATATTAAAGATAAGTATTAAATGTTCCTTAAATATTTTATTGTTTGTTTTCGATCGATAAAAACGAAAAATCGCTGATGCGTGTATATCGTTTCAAAAACTGATTGATCGACTGGTTGATTCGGATCAGTAAAGCAATATTGTACGCATTACAACGGCTCGTGTAATAATAAAACGTTTCAAGAATACAATTTTATCTTTGTTTGCGATCTTAAGCAAATAGCATTGCCGATTACACTAATTTTTTCGTGCACGCAAACTTTTTTAAAAGGAAATACAAAGGTTAAAAGATATAAATACTGTGTCACGCAAAAATGGTATATCTTATATATTGAATCTTATATTTTCCAAAGTTCATATATAGTTTTGAACTATTCGTTTAAAAAAACATAATTCTGCTGAATATGTTTTTAAAATGCTATTGTTTGCAAATATATTCCTTACAATTATTCAAAAGTCATTCATGATTTATTTTTACAACATTCATCAAGATTACATACATCTCATAATCGTTTAAAATCATTTCAAAAACATTTCAATATTTTTTCATAATTTTTTGAAATCAAGAAAAAAAAATAAATTCAGTAGAATAATGTTTTTAAAAATTAAACTGTTTAAAATTTGAAAAAATTTTCAAGATGACCCAATAGTTATAATATTCTTGCCAAATGTGTAATATATCAAAATTTATTTGATATATTATTGATATCATATATCAATTATATGATATATTGAAGAATTAACATCCATTTCACGACAAATAACATTTATATATCACATCAACTCTTTGTAATGTTCTATTTTTAAAATTATTTGTTTTCGTCGCTTTATCAAATTTGTTTGAATAATATTTGAATAATATGATTATTTTATGCTTTAAAATGCTTCAAGTTCGCGCAAAA
This sequence comes from Apis dorsata, assembly GCF_000469605.1. NCBI lineage: Eukaryota > Metazoa > Arthropoda > Insecta > Hymenoptera > Apidae > Apis > Apis dorsata. Next base: position 112,593 of record NW_006263406.1, read on the forward strand.
TTATTCAAAAGATATAATATTCGTTTATCTATATCTTTAGAATTTGTTACTAAACAACTTTTATCTCATTACGTAAGACGATAAAATGTTTTATAGCTTATTTCGAAACAAAAATTACGTAGCAATACTTGTATAATTATTTTTTCCTAAACAAAGACAGTATGAGTTCATTATTATTATAGTATATTCATTATTATGAGTTCATTATTCATATATAATGGTGAACAAAATATAAACATTTTAAAAATTATTGAAAAAAACTAAAAATGAATTTATAAACCTGGATAGCTGAATAAACATTTGTTATCCAGATACAACGAATATATTGCAATAGTTTCAATTTATTTATTAAAGATAATAAGTTTAAAATTTTAACCTTTCGATATAATCATCATCACATAATGTTTTGATGGATATTATCGATAAAGTATTAATGTAATTACATACATACCTGATATGTATATACATTTAATATCCAAAAACATGTATATACATTTGTTTACAAAATATTTTATCATTTTAGACATGAAAGAATGCAATTTAAATTCAATTTTAAATCATCTTTTTTTTGCATATACTTATTTTAATCATTCATCCATTTACTTTTTCTTAACCTTACTTATCATCTTGCGAATTCATATCTTTGTATTATATTGTATCACGAGTTGCAAAATACGTGCAATTTTTTGATGATAAATAATAATCGATCATGTTCAAATAATAATGGTATATTTTAATGAACCTCACTTATATATTTATTACATTTGTTTTTTTATTTGTAAATTTTATTTCTAATTTATTTATAGCTGTATATATATATATATATATATTGCAATAAATATATATTGCAATAAAATATCGTACACTTCTCTAAAGAAAAATAAATATTAAATTATAAAATGCTATACTAGTTATTAATATCCATGGCAACAATTGTATACACAATTAACACAATTTTAAATTGATCAAGCTTAGCGAAATATAAACAACATGGCGAGTAAAAGAAATATTAAGTTACATGTAAAATATATCATTTAATAAATTAATCTTTTAACTATGAGGCATCAAACTGTTCTTATATATATATTATTGGGCAATTAGTCTGTTTGGCTCTTTTGATTATAATACCAAACTATTTAATTTCAAAAATGTCGACTGAGAAGGTAGGTTAATATATTTATTATTAAGAAGACTACAATTTTTTTATTTATTGAATTATAGCATTTAAAATTTTAATTATAATAAAAAATATTTAAAGATTATAATAAAGAAAATGTTTATCTATTTAAAATATATTAATCAGTATTTATTTTATTCATAATTATACTTACTTGTCAAATATTTTGGTACAGGTTCTTTATCAATTATATCAACCTCATGGTTCTGGTACTGTTTACATTTCATGGCGTCCTGGTAATAGTACTCATTTAGCAACTACTGGTTATGATTCCTCAGTTGCTATTTTTGATAGACAAGGTGATTTACAAGAACGTATTCAAATTGCTGGTCTTTGCACTGGTTTTGGATGGGATTCCGATGGAGATCTATTGGCTATTATATCTCAAAATTCATCTGCTATTATATTATGGGATGCAACAACTGGAAAAAAAACACAAATTGATGCTGGTGTAAGAGATGGATTAACATGTATGATATGGGCAAAAAGAACTTGTTTATTAGCAGTAGGAACACAGAAAGGAAATTTAATACTTTATGATCATATTAATTCAAAGTATGTTATTATGATTCTTTATATGGAATACTCTTATATATTATTATATATTATATATTAAATGATGAATTAATATGTAGACGAATACCAATTTTGGGAAAACACAAAAAAAAGATAACTTGTGGTGCTTGGTCTTATGAGGGTCTTCTTGCATTGGTCAGTGAAGATAAAATTTTAACTATTAGTACTAGTGATGGAGATACAAGACGTGAAATACCTCTTCAAGGAGATGCATCTGATATTCAATTTAATGAAATGAAAATGGATCACAGAGTTGGGGGTGAAAATACAGTATGATTTTTTCATAAATTAATAATATATAAAAATACCATATATTTCTGTGTTTATTTTCTGTGTAATTTGTTTTATTTTGTTATTATTTTCTAGGTATCTCTTATTATTAGTAAAACTACCTTATTTTTATATAATATTTTGGATCCAGAAAATCCTATTGAATTAGCTTTTCAAAAACGTTATGGTCCTATTATTACTTATAAATGGTAAGATTTAAATTATTAAGAAATCAATTATCTTTTTTTATTCCAAATGTTATATTTCAGGTATGGGGATGGATATATTTTAGTTGGTTTTCAAACTGGATATTTCACTGCAATATCCACTCACATTAAAGAAGTTGGCCAAGAATTATTTCAAGTTAAGAATCATAAAGATTCCTTAACTGATTTGGCTATAAGTCAAGTAATAGGAAAAATTGCTACATGTGGAGATAATAATATAAAAATACATAATTTACAAAATTTAGAAGAGACTGAAAAATTGATTACAATAAATGGTGAAACTGGTATTAGTACAATAGAATGGTCAATGGATGGTACAATGATAGCAACTGTGACTTATAGTGGAAATGTTTTAGTTTATTTAATACAGATCCCTAGATTATTTAGCGTTTATGGAAATAGAATTGCATTACTTACTAGTTTAACAGAAGTTACAATTTATCTTTATACATTGGATAAGGTAGACACATAAAAATTAAAAATTTATATTTATAAAATTATAATATTTAAAATTAATTTTTAGGAGAAATCAGAACCAATAATAATTAATACTATAATAGAACCATCAGTATTAGCAATTGGTCCTATGCATGTAGCAGTGGGTTTAAATAATAGAGCATTATTCTGGGATATATCAGGCATCAATTATAATACTACAATCCATTTTGAAAGAGATTACTTAGCAACAATAGATTCTATACGATTGAATGAGACTTATGCATCTGTTTTATTTGATGGCAAATTACAATTACATTCGGTAACAAGTATATTAAGATATATACAAATTAATATTATGATATATTAATAAATTAACTACATGTATGTTAAAATATTATTCTTGTAGATTAAAATGGATCAAACATTAATAAAAGAAGAGAAAGATACAAAAATGTTCCCAAGTTTAAATGCTTCAGATTACAAAATAACGTGCCATGCCCTCAGTACTGATTTTTTAATCTATGGTAGTGATGTAAGTTATTTATATAAATGTATAAAATTTTAAATAAATAATGTTGAAATTAATTTGTATTTATGATATATTTAGATGGGCCACATAATTTATTTTTGTCTAGAAATTTTTAGTCAATCTACTGAACATATACACAATAATGGTATAAAAGAAATTTATTTAGATACAAATGGAACACAATTGTGTTTTTTAGATAATAAGTTTGATGTTTATATCTATAATCCTGTGCAAGAAACTGTTTTACAAATTCTTGATTGTCTAGACTGCATTCAAGGTTTAATTTGGGATCAAAATATTTTGGAACGTAATATATTTGCTATTTACAATAAAACTGTCATTACTACATATGTATTTGTAAAATATTTTATTGAAGGTAAATTGAAATTTGAAAATCATACCAAATACCATTACAAAAATTGAAAAATCATATATAATATATATAAATACAAATATATATTTTTTGAAAATAGGTATAAAAATTATAAAGATAAACTCAACAAAACTACCATCTGAAACATTACCGCTATTGATGTATTCTGGAGAACTGACATTAAGTTCAACAAGTAATAAATTAATGCAGATTACATTATCTTCTCATGAAGACATAGGAAATATTGTAGAATATACAAAAATGAAAGAAATATTAGAAAATCAAATTCTTTGTAGAAGGTAAACATTATATTTTTATTTGTTAAATATAAGATATTTATTCTATTGTATTTCAGATTTGAACAGGCATGGATCACATGTGAAAAAATTAATGAAAAAGATTCGTGGTTAAAATTAGGAGAAAATGCAATTGCAAATTTAAATATTGATTTTGGTATTCGTTTTTTCTTTGTTATTATCATTACTACGTTATTATTATTATTATGTTATACATACAAATAAGAAATATATAAATTATATATATATTTAATTTCTAAATCATTTCTATCACAGCACTTCGAATTTATCGCTATTTAGAAGAAGTTGCAATGGTTTGGGCATTACAAAACATGGAAACTATAGATGAATTACCATTATTATGTGGACATGCATGTATCTTACTTGGTAATTACAATCAGGCAGAGCAATTTTTTTTACAATCATCAGAACCAGTACAAGCCTTATATTTGAGAAGAGACTTAATGCAATGGGAGCAGGCATTGAATTTAGCTCAAAAATTGAAAGCTGATGAAATTCCATATATTGCTAGAGAATATGCTCAACAATTAGAGTTTATGTAAGAATATAAAATTTATAAATTATTTGTGTTTAGTATTTAAAATTGAATACTAATTTCTATATTCATTTTCTTTTTTATTATTATTATACATAAATAAGAAATATATAAATGTTTTTAGGGGTAATTATCCAAAAGCATTAACAAATTACGAACGTGGATTAGTAGATTTAAATAATGTAGATAGTACAACTATATATAATCCTCATCATCGAAATCTATGTCTTGCTGGAATTGCAAGAATGTCAATCAGATGTGGGGATAGTAGAAGAGGTGTGAATATAGCTATGGATAATGAAAGTTCAAGACAGTTAAGAAAAGAATGTGCAGAAATATTAGAATCAATGAAGGTATGTATTGTGATTATAAATATATATTTCAAGCATATATATATATTAATTATTATTATAGCAATTTAATGAAGCAGCTTTATTATATGAAAAAGCTGAATATTTTGATAAAGCAGCTTCTGCATATATAAAATTAAAAAATTGGCCAAAAGTGGGACAGCTTTTACCACAAATTTCATCTGCTAAAATTAATATACAATATGCTAAGGCCAAAGAAACTGAAGGCAAATATGAAGAAGCAGCAAAGGCATATGAGATTGCAAAAGATTACGAGAACATAATTAGGATTAATTTGGAATATTTAAACAATCCTGGTAATATAATTAATATTATGTTTTAAATATGATTTAGAATTTATATATAACTTTTTAATTCTAGCTCGAAGTGTTGAAGTAGTACAACAAACTAAAAGTATAGAAGGAGCTAAAATGGTCGCGAAATATTTTCAGAAGATGAATGATTATAATTCAGCAATTAAATTTTTAATTTTATCAAATTGTCATGAAGAAGCTTTTCAATTAGCTAACCAACATGGAAAAATGGAATTATATGGAGAAATTTTAATAAATACGATTGATGATAGTAATTCACGGAAAGAAGATTTCAAAAGTCTTGCTATGCATTTTGAATCTCAAAAAAATAATTTTTTAGCTGGAAAATATTATTTCCATGCTAAAGAATATCAAAAAGCATTACGACATTTATTAAAAGCTGTACAATTGGTAACAGATGAAAATGAAGTTCTTACATTAGCTATTGATACAGTTGCTTCATCAAAAGATGATAAATTAGCAAATCAATTGATTGATTTTTTATTAGGTGGAGATGGATTGCCAAAGGTATTATTTTTTAGTAAAAATATATATAATATATTAATTTGATTGATAATTGATTATTTATATTCGTTACAGGATCCTAAATATCTATTTCGATTATATATGGCTAGAAAACAATATAAAGATGCTGCAAAAACAGCAATTATAATTGCAAATGAAGAACAAATTAATGGTATCTTTTATATATAATATTTCTATATAATAGTTTCTAATGATAAATTGTAAATTATTATATATAATAGCGATATCAAATGATATCAAAATAATATATATATCATTTGTAATTGTAAGGAGTAAAATTTTAAAAGTGCTAAAGTTTTCAAAATTTTACTAATTTTTAATTTTATTTATTTTTTATTTTAACTAATTTTTGATAATTTTTATCTTAATTAATTAATATGATTATTATTAGTTTAATAGTAAATTTTATATTTTAAATATTTTAAAAATAATTTTTTCATGGTTTTTTATCATCATACAATATTGGATAATTTTTTTATTTTTATTTTTTTCCCAAATATTAGAAATTTTTCAACAATCAGAAAATAAAGAGTTTTTTACTTCTTTAATTTTTCACAATTTCATATTATTGTTTTATTGTATTAAAACCTCTTATTTTTTATATTAAAACTAAATAACTAAATAAATTTATTTTATAGGAAATTATAGAAGTGCTCATGATGTTCTATTTGGCATGTATCAAGAATTAAAAAAAAATAAGATTAATATACCTTTAGAAATGCAAAATAATTTAAGACTTTTACATTCCTACATTCTTGTTAGACTTCATGTAAAAAAAAATGATCATTTACGTGGTGCTCGTATGTTAATAAGAGTAGCCAATAATATATCAAAATTTCCATCACGTTAGTAAAAAAATATTTATATATTTTAAAATAATAATATAATCTATTAATATATCTCCTTTTTTACTTTAGATATTGTTCCAATCTTAACATCTACTGTAATAGAATGTCAAAGAGCTGGATTAAAGTATGCTGCATTTAATTATGCTGCTATGTTGATGCGTCCAGAATACAGAAGTCAAATTGATGCTAAATATAGTAAAAAGATTGAAGCAATTGTAAGAAAACCACCAAAATCAAAAGATAATGAAATTGAAGATGAACCTTTAACTCCATGTCCATATTGTAAAAGTAAACTTCCAGAAACAGAAATTACTTGTGACAAATGTAAAAATACAATACCTTTTTGTGTAGCTACAGTTAGTGTTTTTTAAAATATTATTAGATGTTATTGTTATTTAATTTATCTTAAAATTTAATATATTATTTTTTATTTATTATTTATTTTTTTATTATTTATTTTTTTTAATTGAGCATGATAATTGATTTTAGGGTCGACATATTATTGAAGATGATTTTGCAGTATGTCCACAATGTGATTTTCCTTGTATAAGAAGTGAATTTTTAAGGTATGTATGATATCTTATTTTAAAATAATGCATATATATAGTTATATTTCATATTATATATTATATTTTGACATATTAGGATCATTGAATCTGAGAAAACATGTCCAATGTGCTCAGAAAAAATAGATGTTAATATGATTTCATCCACTCTTGATATTCATCCCTATCTTGATTTTCAAGAAGAAAAATCATAAATAAAAATCTAACTTTTATATCTAGTAGAAATGTAAAAAATAAAAATATTACTATCATTTTTATTGAATTGTGCCGTCCAATATAAGTATAATTAAATTAAATACAAGATTAACAATTAAATACACAATTAAATACAAGAAGCATATTATGTAATTTCATAAAGTATATAAAACACATGCACAAATCTAAATAATAATCATACATGAAATAATATGTAGATATTAGTATCAATAAACTAGTCTTTAAATAATTGTGAATGATTTAATTTCCTTATGTGTATTGAACAATTTATTGCTATAATGATAGATATTGTTAAGTTTCATTGATTGTAAATATTTTAATAATTTATTCAATATCAAATTAAACAAGATAAATATATTTTTTAAGATATTTAATATGTATAAGATATTAATATATTATGAAACATTATTGCAGAGTTAATTCTAAAGATGTCAAACAAATATAAAAATATTTTTATGTATAAAATATTGATGTTTATTTATGAAGTTACAAACAATTTAAATTTATATTATTCATTGTCATATTGGTTCTTTTCACTAATTATAATACAAAAGATAGATATTAAATATGATACTTATATTATTATTATTGTAACTTCGATCACCTAAGAATATTTTTTATTTTAGACGGAATTCAAATTCCGAAGGACTTATGGGATATTCTAATGTTCTATGGACAAATATTAAAAGTATATATAGTATATAATTAAAATGTTATTACGAATACCGATTTCAAATATCAAAATTACCAATTGTCGATAATGTGCACGTATAATTTTTAATAGAAAGAAAAATTTTTTTTTTTTTGGCTGGACAATGAAAGAAATCGATAAAAGCCAATATAATTCGAAAAATAAAGCATTTTTAAAGACATATAACTTTTGATTTCATGCATTTCTAATATTAAAATTGTTTTTTTTTTTGTTTCTATATATCATTCTATATATAATAATTTTATCATTTTATAAGAAAAATTTTCAAAGTTTTATTTCTTCATAAATAAAATTTAAGTAAGAAAATAAAATTCAATTGATTATGTTTATATATATGCAATAAATAATTCATGGTCAAAAACTTTCATTATAATTGAAACAGTATCAACCTTTATATAAAGCTTTTATGTCGCATTTTCATTTGTTCTTCATAAATCTCTCATTCAAAATTTCAATCATTATAATTCAAAAAATTTCAGCTTTTTTTTAAAATTCGAGTTATCAAGATTCGATTATTATTGTACGAGACTGTATTATATTGTAAGTTGGTATCCGATTTAACAAAAAGATACAGGTGATAAATTATACTTTCATTAAATATAACATATACTAATAAATGTTATCGATGGTAGTTAATAGATGCGATGAATCCAATTATAAGAATGCGAATGACTAAATGAGTAGGTATATGAGGTTAATTTATCTTTAAATAAGAATAAATCTTATTTGATGCCATTTTATTAACAACGCACAATATAATTATTAATCATATAATTATGTAATCGAGAAACCATTAATTTTTCAACTAATGGATTTATTGCAATATACTAAAAATAATTCTGTTATTTTACTACAACGAAAAAAAGTTGGAATAAAAAGAAATATGATTGTCAAAAAAGGCAGATTGCTAAGAATTAAAGATCTCATTGGTTTCACAAATATGATAAATAGATAAGAAGGTGATATGGCTTAACGAACTCAATCATTTGTATCAAGTATAGTCCAACCTCAATCTGATGTGTCAAGTGGAAGTCAATAACAAATTACTCAGGGTCAAATACCTGATACTTTACCAGTGTTCCAATTGGTAAACAAATTATTTTGAAATAAATTTATTTTTTTGAATAATTTAATTAATTAATATCCATGTTTTTAGGTGTTACAAAATTTTTTAATTCAGAAAAATGAAAACTTATCCAACAACAATTAATTTTTTTATTTCATGCACATAAATATCATACAATATGAAAATAAATGATATATAGCATATATTTGTTACTAGATTGTAAAATTAGGAAAAATATATTAACTCACTACGAGAACTTCTTTAAATGGGAAAAAATTATATAGTACACATTATAACCTTTCAAGATAAATTATTATTTAAAAACATTGGAACCAAAATGATTGTATTGTATTGTAAATGACTGTATTTTTACTTTTGAAGTAAGAAATAAAAATAAAATAACAAATATTGCTGCAACATCTGCTGCAATATTGCTACAATTCAATCAAATAATTAAGCAAATCCAATCAAAAGAGCTTGAGAAAAGCATATGAATTTTGCATTGGAAATTTCATGTCCTACAATATCTGATTTAGTAGATCAATCAATATATTTCAAGAGAAATTATATCTATCATTATTATATATAATTATCATTGGAATCAGTGAATATAACAATTGTCTTATATGTTTTTCTTTGAAAAATAAATATTAAATACAATATAAAACATGTACACAAATTAAATACTAAATATTAATAATAATATTATTAGATATTAAGAATATATAGATCATTGTCAATAAAAAATCTTTAATAATTATAAATGATTCAATTTCTTTATTATTTATATTATGTTTTATTTATTATTATTAAAAATCACTATATTATTAAATTTATTAATTCTATGTATTTTAATAATTTATTCAATATAATATCAAATTAAATAAAATACATTTTTTAATATACTTAATATAAAGTATAAAAAATATATAAATATGTTATAATAATGTTAAATTAAATTTTATATATTTTATAAGTATTAATAAAACATATGAAAAATAACAGTGACATTAACGGCAATATATATTAATCAAAACTTCATTTGTTAAAATTTTTCACACTATTATACGAGAAGATACATACGAATGAACGAAGAACTATAACAGCATGACTTTGAAAAATTTTGCTGAATCATGATATTTAATATAATAATATTCAATTCTCAATAAATTAAAATATATTTTAACTACATTAATTTAATTAAATAAGATATCTAAAGAAATAAAAATTT